>NC_053445.1:24291134-24599151 GCF_007990345.1 Gossypium hirsutum | reverse complement strand
GCTTAACATGTGGTGAAGGGTGTATATCAATTTGAGCGAAAAGCGTATCAGAAACCCCACACTTCGTGTAGCGAAGTTCTCAAAAGAGTAACTTTATAACTCTTCTTTAAACTAGGTGGGGGACAACTTGTTATGGTGTTCACTATTACCAAATCTTTACCCAGTTATCCGACCAAGACTGATCAGTAACCTACATAGTTCACATCCTTACATGGATTCGCACGTGATGAGTTCACATTCTTTCATGAGCTCGCATGGGATGGGTTCACACCACCATGCAGGTGAACCTACACTTAGAAAACATGTGTTGATCCTAAAGTAAGGTACGTGTTGACATGTATGGAGCCTACTTACGATATCACATCTAGAAACCGTATCATATAAATAAAAATTAACTGGAATATATTTAAATGTTTAACTGCAAAAAGAAAATTTGTTAAATCTGAATATGTTAAAACTTCGATAACTTATTATTAGGTTGAAAGATAATAGATTATATCTCCCAGCAACACACAGTGATACTTCTAATCGAGACCGCATATATCACTTCTTTGTAACACTGCTTGTTTTGTGTTGTAACTATCTAACCCAAAGTCCCAACACATTGCATCAAAAGTTGATGGCTAAATTTATAATATAAATGGAATTGCGTTGAATCAGGCTGTATTCTGAAATAGTCAGCTGGATTTAATTGTTTATGTATATGATTACTTAAATCGTTTTCTTTAATGAATAGTGCGCAGTTCGTGTTATGCACCGCCATAACAACTAATCATTGCCTTCATTACCAACTTTAAAAACAAAAACATAAACCAGCTGAGAAAAGTCAAAGTCTGAAAGACAACCTACGATTATGCAAGTATAATAAGAATAAAACGACAAGAATTTCACTTGTATATAACAGGAGAACATCATAGTATATCCTCTCAACTTGTCTTTTGGTGAGCTCAAAGCAAAAAACAAAAGACTGCAAGAATATGGCATCACCAGCAGCGAATAGGCAGTCGATCACAACCCCAAATTCAGGGCAATGGACTACTGGTCTCTTTGATTGTTTTGATGATTCTAGTAACTGTAAGAGACCATTAGCTTAACTTCATTGGTTGCTTTTTAGTATGATTTTCACATTAAAACAATGATTTATATTATTAAATAACCCACTTATAAATGTCGTTTTTTTTATGAAGGTTTCATGACATGGTGCTGTCCTTTTATCACCTTTGGCCGAAACGTGGAGATTATAGATAAAGGAAAAACATGTAAGCAATCTTACGTACCTTACCATTTACCAATTAATATCTCCTCAACATGCTTAAATACGAATGTATTGATGTTTAATTTTCTATCTACTATTTTGTTGGTGGATTTGCAGCTCCTGCTGACGCAGCCCGAACTTACTACATACTAGGCAGCTTTGGTTTTGCATTTTGTTACTCGTATCCGTATCGAAAAAAACTAAGGGAACAATTTTCACTGAAGGAACAACCATGCGGTGATTGCCTTGTTCACTGCTGTTGCATCCAATGTGCTCTTTGTCAAGAGCATAGAGAGCTTATAAACCGTGGTTTAGACCCCACTATTGGTATAATTTCTTTTTGCAAAAAAAGTATTGTTTGGACCTGCTTTTGACAACTCCAATATTTTGTTTATTTCCATCCATTAATTAATGGGGTTTACTTTTTTTTTTTTACTGAAAAAGGTTGGGCAGCCAATGTAGCAAGAATGATCCAAAACGAGAAAGTAGCGCCTGTAGTTGAAGCGGGGATGAACCGCGTGGCTCCTTAATTACTATTTGTTCTTCACTAGTTTTCCTCCAGTGATGGGGGACATTATGATTGTTATGTATCTACCATGGGAAGCCTGCTCGGTGTGTTTGTATTTTGAAATTGATTTGATAGTTCCTTTTTTTTCTTCATTTCTTTCTCAGTTGTATAAGTAATTATTTCTACGCTGATATACCGTTGGATTTTGTCATATTATTAAGTTTTAAACACATAAAATTATTATTATACATTCATCCGTAAATAAATTATTTTAATGGACCCTTCCCACCATATTATTTATTGTTCCTTGCTAATTATTTAATAATATTTCAACAATCCTTTCCATGTGATTACACATAATTTCGGCAATTTTTTATCCTAAACCTTAAATCTAGGATCACGAACCTTGAACACAAAATCTAGAACCCAAAACCCTAAACTCAAACATCGAACCCATAACATCCAACCCTTAAACCCTAAACAAAAACCCTAAACCTTAAACTCGTAACCCCAAATCCTAAAATCTTAAACTCAAACCTTGAACCCCAAACTCTTATCGAACCCTTGAACCCTAAACTTGAACCTTAAATTCAAAACCCGAACTCGAACCTTAGTCCTTAAATCTCGAACCCAAACCCTAAACCTCAAGGTTCGAGGTTTAAGGTTTAAGATTAAGGGTTCGAGGTTTATAGTAAAATGATTACTAAAATTGTGTGTCAATGACATGGAAAAAATTATACAAAAATTACTAATTTTTTAAAAATTGATTGTATAAAAATAAAAATATTAACTTATAAAAAAAACAAAATGATTAAAATTTGTAACAGAAGAAAAGATTTGTTTATAATTTATAAAATAAATTATTTTAAGTAATTTAATTTAATTTAAATTAAGTTAGAGAAGATATTAGATATAAATGAGTATATAATAATACATTGTTATCTTTAAAATTTGATGATGTGGCACTATTTTATTGGTATCTAAAAACCATATATTTTTAGGATGATTCTAATATAATTCATTTTCATTCTATTTCTATTTTAGCTTTATTGGATGATGGAAAATATTCGAGAAAGTGTTTTTGGTTAAAAATTTTAAAAATGATTTTTGTAATAAAAAATATGTAAAAATTTAAAAACAATAAACTAGAGTTTTCGTTATTTTCAACTAAAAATGCTTTGTAAAATTGAAAATGAAAAAAAAATGTTTTTAATATTAAGAGTGTCAAGTGTGTTTGGATAAATATATTAGAGATATTTTAAAATTTGTGAGAATTTTGGAATGGGCTCAGTTTTCTTTTTTAAATTTCACATGATTTGGATTAAAAATTTGGTTTTGGATTTAAAAATTCAAATTCTTTAGTTACAAAACAAATAAAAAGTTAGATTTAAATATGTACAAATTCAAGTCCAATTTCATAAAAGTTAAATTTTTATTTTAAAATTTATTTTAAAACTTACAATTTTTAATATTCAAGATTTATTTAAAAAGCATTAGAACTTTTTTGTTTTCTTTTCTTTCACAATCCTTTAAAAATTCAAACAATAAATAATTGATTTTACTTATTGTAATACCCAATTTTAGCCCGGGCTCACATATAGAAACATAATTTTTTAGGATATGCAATCTTAGATATGATATGCAATCCAAGATATGATATATATAATCTTAGATATGATATGCAATCTTAGAATATATGATTTTGTAATCTTAGAGATTTAATTTGTAGATACCCTTTAATCTCAGCCGTTGATGTAACTGATTTGTACCGTTGGATTTGGGGAGGCTCAACTATAAATAGAGGTCTCTCCCTTCATTGTAAAAAAAAAAAGAAAAGGAGGAATAAAAAAAAGAGAACGATTGACAGTTTTTAAAGGTTGTTTACTATTTTTCGTTCAATTATTTTTTATTTATTTACGATTTAAAAAAAAAGGAGAAGGTGACACCACTGCGAATTTTATTTATTTTTATTTAGCCCCTCCGCCTTTTAATGTTTTTGTAATTAAGTTTTTTTATTTTTTTAATTTACCCTTTTATTTATTTTAAATTCCAATTTGATCCATTTGAACGGCGCCATTTTAGAGGAGAAGGGAAAATTTTCCTTCCAGCCCCTCTACGTAATTCACGCGTTTAAATTAGTCCTTTTACTTTTATTTATTTGCGGATTTACCCCAGATTTTTTAATTGCAATTCAATTTAGTTTTTTTATGTTCTTTTTATTTATTTTATTAATTGATAGTGTAATTTTTATTTTTATTTTCATTTTTTTTAAAAAATCTATATATGTATATTTTTATGAACATACTTATTTTTTCAGCTAATAATTTTTTTTAAACTAATATTTTCCTATATTTTTTAATAAATATTTTCATATTTATATGTATATATTTACGTTTTTTTAAATGATTAAATACTCACTTTTTCTTTTTTAAAATATACCTATTTTTATTATTTTATATATGTACATATAATTATATTTTTTTCTTTATTTGCATAAGTATATTATGTATTATATTTATATATAAATTCTATAACCCAAATTTTTATTTGTAAATTATATGTATATTTTTTATCTTCATAATTTTCATGTGTATATTATACGTCTTCTGATCTTTATTTATTTTGTTTGCTTTCCCATTCATTGTATAATTGTGTTTATATTTAATATTTTGCATGTCATGGATTACTGTTTTTTTATTTTGTTTATTCATTTGTTTATATTATTTTTATGTCATTGATGTATTTATTATTGTTGTTGTTATTATTATAGCATTTGTATGTATAAAATAACGTTACATCATTTTTTTACTCAAATTTTAAAATAGAATTTTTTTTGAGATAATGTTCGTATTTAGGATTTTCAAGGAAATTGAGCCCTAACGTATTGAGTTCCGATTTTCTTCATTAAATCTAACAATCGAGCATTTCTCTTTAATCAAAAAAATAAAAACTCATTATTGGGAATTCAACACGTTGTGTCCTAACGTATTGGATGTGACGATTGATTTCTCGAAATGAAGATTTTTTTTTAAAATAATAAAGGAAATATTCCGAGTTTGGGATTTTAAAGGAATTGTGCCCTAACGTATTGGGTGTGATTTCTTAAATCTTGGATAAGTGGATGTTCTTTTAAAGTAAAGGAAATATTCCAAGTTTGGGATTCTAAAGGAATCGTGCCCTAACGTATTGGGTGTGATTTCTTAAATCTTGGATAAGTGGATGTTCTTTTAAAGTTTTATTGTACAAGTATTTTGGCCCAATTCATTTTGGTGAAAATTAGAATGCTGTGCCCTAACGCATTGGGTGTGGTATCTTCTTTCTCTGAAATAATAAGGGTCTTAATACGTAACCTTTTAAGTTTTGTTAAGGATCACGTTTTTTCCAAATTCTCGACCTTAAGACACTAATTAATTAACTAGGTACCAATTTTGGGCGTTACAAGGGTGTTAATCCTTCCTCGTACGTAACTGACTCCCGGATCCGTTTTTCTAAAACTCGTAGACCAAAGTTTTTTTTTAGGTGATCCAATCACACCTCAATGAAAGATTGGTGGCGACTCCCATTTATTTTGTTTTTTAAAGTCGACACCTAAAATTTTTATTTTTCAAAAAAATGGTTTCGACACTTATAGTATCTTATCAACGAAGTTCAAGGTTTTTAGAATTGGATAGATAGGCAAATTGGTCACATCATCAGTTCTCGATTCAACTAATTCGATCGATTTAATTGGTTCGATTGAATAAATTATTAAAAATAAAAAATTTAAAATAGATAAAATTACTTCAACTGGTTTGGTCGTTGGTTCGGTGAGTCTAATGGGTTCAACCAATTTGACCCCTTATTTCGGACTTGTATCCCAACCAATTCCTGATCCAATCAATCTTACCGGTTAATCCTATTTCTTTATGAAAATAGCGACAAAGCTTCATGAATCTAATATAATTTCCACAATTTTAATTTATAAACCCCTAAATTTTAATTTATAATTTTCATAATTAGGCCACTAGTTTACTAGTCCAACATGTTCGATCAATTTGATTGGTACAATCGGTTCGATCGGTCCATCTAAATCTATTAAATAAATCATTAAAATTTATGAAATAAAAATATTAAAAAAATATAAAAAAATTTGTTTCAAACGATTCAACCGCCCAATCAACCGATTCACACCAGTTCGTGGATAAACCGATCTAATGCCTTTCTCTAGACTGGTTCCCAGCCCGACCGACTGGTCCAGTTCGGTTCAAACAACAATGTTCAATATCCTCCTACATAATTAAATTTAATACATATATTAAGCTTAGAATTAGTTGAAATCAAAATATGAATTTGAATTATACAAACAATAAATTTTGAATATTCAAAATTTTAAATATTAAATATTTTAATTCCCAAACAAAAAAATTTGAAAACAATGAATTTATAAATCATAGATTTCAAAGCTAAAATTTTGAAATCCAAATTCAAATTTTAGTTCCCAAAGGTTACCTAAATCAATTGCTTATCCACATAAAGTAATTACAATTCGTAGCATTTTGAATTAATGAATTTTAAAATGAACTAATCTTAAGCGCAATGACATTCTTTATTAAACGTTTTTCAAATATTAAATCTAATATTCTAGTTCGAATTCATATAAATATAATTTTTTAAATTTTAATAATCATATTCCTATTATAGAAAAATAGGTACCAAACATTTTTTTATGTTTTCATTATTGAAAATAAACTTTTATTTCTATTTAGCAAATATGTTTTTTTCAATTTTTAAATGGTTTAATATATATGGAAGTTCCCAAACTTGGCTACTTGTACTTAAGTTTTTTTTTTTACCTAATTGATACCTAAATTTAAAAATGTACGCCAACTTAGATTTTTAGGTACCTAATTAACATCATTAAAATTTTAATTTCAACCAATCACATTGTGCCACGTGCATTAAAAAACCAATCATAATACCACTTGTATTAAAAATATTTAATTTAAATTCTTATTTAATTTCCTTTTAATTTTTATGAAATAAAAAAAAATCTTTTCATTAATTAATTATTTAACCTTTCCAATTTTTTTTAATTTCCTTTTAATTTTTCATTCTTCTTCCCAACTCAATCATTATCGTCATTCACCATCGCCATCACCATCACCATCACCATCACCATCATATATAATATAATAAAGTAAACAAACATTAAAACATTAAAATTGTGATTAGTTGTGCATTTATATTTTTTAATTTAATTTTTTTAGTTTTTTAAGGCAAAATAAAGCATATAGGTCCATTTTTATTTTTATTTAGGATTTTAGGTCGGTTTTAAAATTAATTAGGGATATAGGTCAATTTAACTGGAAAGCGCGTCTAAATGAATGAGCTTTTTGGAAAGCCTGTCCAGCTAGGCACACTTTCCAGTTAACGATCAGATTCCAACGGCTTTTCGAACATTACCTCCAATGGTAAAAAATAAATAAATACCCAACGGTAACTTTTTGACCCTATAAATACCCTCAAATTTCATTCTTTTTCATTCACATCCTTCTCACAACTTCTTCAATTCTCTCAAACTCTCTCAAACCCTCTCAAGTCTCTCAACTCTCTTGTTTTTAATATTTTTTTGATATTTTTATTTAAAAATATATATTTTTTAATTATCTCATTTTTTTATTTAAATTAATTTCTCATGAATGGTCGCCTCCTTAATCCGCTTCGATGACAAGTATATTTTCCCTGCCCAATTAGCAATGGTAGGATCGAAATTTTAATTTTGTTAATTTCAATAATGTTAAATTTAATTTTTTTTATAATTAGAAATTTTTTTATTCTGTAAATAGGCAGATGATTGTGTTCTGAAGGGCTTCATCCATAATATGGGAAAGCCTGCGATCACTAAAATTCGTGGCCACTTGCAAGCGGCTGGATTCTTACATGCTTCTCGCATGTTCGGGGGTTGCAAACTCAATTTGCAACTAATCAGCGCGTTGGTAAAAAGATGGAGGCCATAAACACACGCTTTCCACCTTCCAAACGACGAGTGTACAATCACACTCAAAGACATAGTGCTACAACTTGGTCTGACAGTGGATGGGTCAGTCATCACGGGATTTACAATCATTTCGGGTAAAGTGTCCGTCAACCAATCACTGTTGGGGAAGGTTCCGGAAAAGTTTGAAGGTGGTTGGATATCAATGAATTGGTTGAAGGATAATTTCAACAAGCTCCCTAAAGACCTTGAAGACCGAACAGATGAGGTCATATAAAAATATGCCCAAGCATACATCACGAGGTTAATCGGGGGCATTTTAATGCCCGAAAAATTTCAAAATTTGGTGCACGTAAGGTGGCTACTTCATCTAGTGGACTTCAATGACTTGGGAAACTAAGTTGGGGGTCTGTCGTATTGTCCACGTTATACCAGGAGATGTGTTGGGCCACACTACTAAGTGCGGCATCAATCGGTGGTTGTCTGCTCCTACTGCAATCGTGGGCCTGGTGGCAACTACCGTTTCTACATCCCAAGGTGACCGACCTATATATGTTCCTGTTAGTAACGAGGTAAACATCATTTATTAACAAATATGTAGTTTGTATAGTAATTTTATTATTATACGTTTCGACTAACATATCACTTGTATAGGTGGAACCATGGGCCGAGCTACGTGGAACTGCCCAAGTATCTAAAAGATATTAGGTTGTTGTTAGATCAATACTCGAAAGTGAGGTTAGTTACCTATTCTTTCGAACCTATATTAATTACATAATGATTCGTAAAAGAATTCATAAATAACGATGTTTACAATTTTACTTTTAGTTTGAATGGATGTTGTACGTCGACACCGATATCATATCCTGCATACCATCGGGAGTGTTTCACAATCGACAGATGTAAGATGCAAAGGTGCCGTTGGTAGTGTACGCAACGGTGGAAATGCACGAAACAAATCAGATATTGCGATATTTTGGGTGAAGACAATGAATTTTGTCGCCATCCCAAGACCTGAAGGAGCCGCACAAGGTGGACATGCGAAGGAAGGACAACACCGACTGGTCGGTGCAGCACAAAGAGCACATCGAGGTATGGGATCGTAGGATGCAATCCATACCCGTTTGTGAACAATTTTTCTTAGCGGACACGATGGCAACTAATGATTACTTAGCATGGTTCAAAGCTACCGGTAAGTCGTATCTGCTATGACCGGAGGAGAGGAGTTGGCAAATTTGGGCGAATAGGTCACGTCGACCGCTTCAACATACTAGGAGGGAACGCGATCGCACGACGAGGTCGTCATTTGCTTCGAAAAAAGATGTGTCGCCTATGGCTGCGTAATATCCGAGTCACTTCGGCGTAGTTATTCCAATTCAATTAAACAACCCTATGTTTATTCACAAGTATCATCGCACTACGCACCACCTCCACGCGTAGTCGGTTCTTCTATTCTCCCAGGTACATATTTCGCTCTATCGATGTTTCTTGCATACTACACCCATGTGCAGATGTCAATGTCGAACCCCATATCGGGATAGATGCTGACATACCTACCACCACCTATGCAAGCACCCATCCAGCAATCAATGGTGATGTCGATGCCCAGTACCTTTTCGACATGCCCGGGATTTGGAGCACCTTATGATTTCACGCTTATAGTGACCCAAGCACCACACGCATCACTATTTTACGGGGGTGGCTCATCGTTGCAACTGGTGGACAATGGAGTGGCGGATACACGATAGTAGGCGAGGACAACGCAGCAATCGACTATGGAAAAAGATGATGGCGGTGCCAATCCCAAAGATACGATCGCGCAGGAGGCCATGGTAGCTACGTACTCAGGCGATGATGACGAATAGGGGGAAGTTTATAGGCCTGCAACTCCGGATACATCTCTGGATGCTACTCCGGATACATCTTCGGATGCTACTCCGGATGCACCTCCGATTGTTCATACTTTACTTTTCTCAAATTGATTTAACTCTTCTTTCATGGCCAATATCCAATATTCATCATTTAATACTTCTTTAATATTTTTAGGCTCAGTGCATGAGATAAATGCAACATACTTACTAGTATTTCTAGGAGAAGATCTAGTAATTACCCATTGGGATGGATCTCTCAAAATCATACCATCCTTCACATAGTTGAACTCTCTTGGATTAGTGACTTCGCTTTCCTCAATTGAAAGTTCTTCTAGAGCATCTTGTGTTTGTTCTTGAGTTTTTTCATTTGATGATTGATCCTCTTTATCATTGTTAAAAAATTCTACATATCATCACCAACACAAGAATCCTTTCTAAAAGAAAGATTAGAGTCATCAAAAATAACATGTATAGACTCTTCTACTACTAAAGTTTTTTTTGTTAAAAACTAGATAAGATTTAAAATTTAAAGAATAACCAAGAAAAATTCATTTATCACTTTTTGCATCAAATTTACCAAGATTATCTTTGCCATTGTTTAAAACAAAACATTTTCATCCAAAGCGATGAAGATAACTAATGTTAGATTTTTTTACTTTTGAAAAGTTCATATGGAGTTTTTTTTTAAAATAGGCCTAATCATTACTCTATCAACAATATAACAAACAGTGTTTGTGGCTTCCGCCCAAATATATTTTGGTAAATTATTTTCACAAAGCATGGTTCTTGTCATTTCTTCTAAAGTTTTATTTTTCCTCTCAACAACTCCATTTTGTTGAGGGGTTTTAGGTGTAGAAAAATTATGACTAATTTTATTTGAGTTGCAAAAGTTTTCAAAATCAAGATTTAAAAATTCGGTTCCATAGTCACTTCTAACATTAGTGATAGAATAAAATTTTTCATTTTGATTCATTTTTGAAAATGTGATGAATTTTTCTAAAGCTTCATCTTTAGTAGTTAAGAAAATAACCCAAGTAAATCTAGAATAGTCACCAACAAGCAAAAAAACATAATGTTTTCCACCTAAGCTAGCTGATACATCATTAATAGGTTTAAAAGGCACTCTTTTATGCTTACCCTTAACACATGCATCACAAACTTTATCTAGTTCAAAATCAATTTTAGGCAAACCTCTTACTAAGTCATTTTTAGCTAATTTATGCAAAATGCTCATGCTAGCATGTCTTAGTTTTCTATGCCACAATAAATAACTATTTTCATTTTTAGCAACAAGACATATGTTAGAATTATGCAAATTTAGAATTACGCAAATCATCTAAATGTACCATATATTTATTATATCCTATGTCCTATAAGCACAAGCTTATTAGAAGCAATGTCAATAACATTACAACTTTTAGACTCAAATATGACATTGAAAATTTTATCACATAATTGACTAATACTTAGAAGATTATATTTAAGACCATTGACATATAAGAGATTCTCAATAATAATTGAAGAGTTTTTACCAATAGAGCCTATACCTTCAATTTATTTTATAGAGTTGTCACCAAATGTAACTTCTCTTCCACTTTTTGGCTTCAAATTGATAAAGTGACTCTTGTCACTAGTCATGTGTCTTGAGCATCCACTATCAAGGTACCATAAGTTTTTCCTTGAATAATCCACCTCAAAGTCATGCTCCTTTTCCTACATACATAGAATTAAAGTTTGATTTTTGGTACGCAAATTTTTTTGGGCCATAAGAATTAGTTCCTATAATTTTATTCCCTTTAGGAATCCATTTTGAAATCAATTTCTTATCTTGAGAAGTTATGAGTCCTTTACGAACCCATATACTTTTAATGATTTTCCTCATGTAAACGTTTTCGGGACCCCTATGTTTATAAAAATTAAAACTATTTTTAACAAAATTTTGTTTTGAAGTTTATCTTTTTTCTAAAACTTTGTCAGAGTGAGCTTTTTTACTCTTAAGTAACTCAAGTTACTTTTCACGATCATCATGAACTTTAAAAAATAAATTATGCAAGTCTAAATTCTTATTCTCGGGCTCATTAATAATTTCTTGCATTTTGTTTACTTTCTCTTCAAGTTCATTATTGGTTTTAGAAAGCAAGTCATTTTCATTTTTCAAATTTGAAATAATTTTCTTATGTTTTGAATTCATGACTTCAAATTCCAAACCCAATTCACCATAGGCATTCCAAACCCAATTCACCATAAGCATCTTGCAACTCATCAAAAGAATAAGAATTTGAAATAGATGAGTTAGAAGTTACCTTAGAATCATCGATGGCCATAAGACAAAAGTTGGATGCTTCTTGAATTTCTTCATTGGATGAGTCATCATCACTCAAAGTAGCAACATTGGTCTTGTTTTTTTTTTTTGCTAGAGCCCTTCTTTTTCCATTGAGAACAATCAAACTTGATGTGTCCCGATTTCTTGCATACATAACAAATGATGGGATCTTTCTCCTTGGTTGATTCAATTTTGAGTCCTTCCTTCTTTTGGAATTGTTTTCCTTTATTGGACCTCATGAATCTCTTAAATTTGATCTTCATTTGTATTACCTTATTCTATTGTAGACTTGAGGGCAATACTAACCTTCTTCTTCTCCATCTTTTCTTCTTCAACCCCTTCTTTGATTCTCATCTCATGAGTAAGTAATGGACCAATAAGCTCGTCTAAAAAGTGTTTTCAAGTTCTTTGCTTTTTCTATGGTAGTCACTTTAGCTTCCCATGCATTTAGCAAGCTTCGAAGCATTTTTCTCACAACTTTTTCATTAGGATAAATCTTCCTATATGTTTTGAGCCCATTGATGATAATTGTAAATCAATCTAACATAGCCTTTATGTCTTCCTTAGGTTTCATTTTGAATGTTTCATAGTTGAGTGTGAGAATTCCTACCTTAGACTTTTTAACTTGACTTGTACCCTCATGAGTAACTTATTACTTGTCCCAAATTTCCTTAGCATTGGAACATAAAGAAACTCTACTATATTCGTCCGGACCAAGTGAACAAAAGAGAGTGTACATGACTTTTGCGTTAAGTTGAATGTTTCTTCTATCTTCCTTATTCCATTCATTCTTACTCTTTGGAACTAAATTACCTCTCTTGCTTTTGAGGAATAGATGGACCATTCGTGATAACGTCCCAAATAGAAAGATCATTGGCTTGGATGAACAACATCATTCTAATCTTCTAATAATAGTAGTTTGCACCATTGAAGTAAGGAGGCTTGGAGACAGATTGTGATTCTCCAAGAAAAAATGAACCAGATGTAGAAGTCATCTTGTTTGGTTTTGATTTGCTAAAAGTTGAGCTACTTCCAAGATCTCCTCTTTGGTTGTTAAACCTTCTAAAAGAGACAAGCTTTGATACCAATAGTTAGCTCGATAAAACAAACTAAAATAGCTAAGAGGGGGTGAATTGACCTTTAAAAAAATTTTGGCGAAAGAAAATATAGAAAATGAAACACTGAACACAAAGATTTAGAGCGGTTTGGCCCTAATTGCCTACTCCACTACCTTAGCTTTCCATCACTAAGGATTTTCTCTAATTCACTAATTTGATAACCTTTGAGGATAAGGTTTAAGCTTAAAACTCTCTTAAGATTTCTATCCCGAAATTTTAAAACACAAACCATCTCAATGAAATACAAATAAGAAAACAAAGAAACAATCTTTACAAGATCAAAGTATTTGCAAATTAAGCTCAAATACAATGAAACACACTTGAGCAAAAGAATAGAAGTAAAGCTCACAAGGGTATGAAAAAGAAATATGGAAATAGTAAGCTCAAAGGTTGTTTGGTTGAAGATTTTTGCTTGAAAGTGCTTTATTTTTGTTGTAGGACTTTGGAAGATGGTATTTATACCCCCTAATTGTTTTCCAACTATTGAGGTTGTTAGGGTAATGAATATGGCCATTGGGGATATAAAACCAGAGCTTTTATTTACCCCGCAATCGTGATTATCTATACCAAATAAAAGGGTGTTGATCTTTTTGTAATAAATGCTAATTCAATGAACGTTGGGATTTATCAATCGATACCAAAAATATTTTATCATTACTTTTGGAAAAAAGGTACCAGATCGATACTATGTAGGGTTTGCAAGAAACATAATGCTATTTCGATATCGTTTTTAAGTAAGGTATCGATTATTTTTAGAAAATATTAATACCTCAAAAATAGTATCGATAATTTTTAGGATTTCTGAAAACAAAATGCAAGTTTGGTCTCAATTTTTCTAAGGGTATCGATAGTTTCAAAATTATCTATACTTGGCCAAAATGGTATCAATACTTTTTTGCCTGGAGTAATCCTAACTTGTTTGAAAATCATTTTGATCTGTTAAAATGATTTTAACTTGGTTGAAATCATTTTGACTTGGTTAAAATCATTTTAACTTGATTTTAAAATTGTTTCAAAATTTTCTAAGAGTTTAATGTAAGCATTTAAAATTTTATATCTTAGACTTCAAATTTAAAAACCATTTCTTCAATTTTAACTTATATTCAAAAATACTTCAATTTGTTATATTAAAATATTTTATTAAATAAAATTTGGATTAACACTAACCCTAAGAGAGAGACCTAGAAAGCGCATCCAGCTAGATGAGCTTTCTAGAAAGCTCACCTAGATAGCTGCGCTTTCTAGTTGGACGAGCTTTTCAGTTAAATTGGCAAGTATCCCTAATTAATTTTAAAAATAACGTAAAGGCCTAAATAAAATTAAAAATAGGCTTATAGGCCTTATTTTTCTTTTTTTAAAGAGAATTTCTATAATTTTTTATTATATTTTTAGATAAATAAGGGTTTATTAAAGAAGTAGAGAAAACAGACAAAGACCCATAGACCTAAGAAACGTTTTCTCTACTCTCAGCCTCATCACATATAATCCCCTCCATAAACAAAAAACCAGAAAAACATTGGGAGAAATCTGAAGAACCAAATACAGCAGACCAAAGTTGAAATTTAGAAAATCGATCACCTCAAAGCTTGCATATCATCTGGGAGGATTGTGTCCGTCGTTCCAAACTGAATCTCATCCTCCCACTCTGCTTTTTACTTCTTCTAAACTGAGGGTTCCATAGGCCTTTGATCCGCTGTAACTCTCGGGACTTTTTCCACCCAATACCAGTCATGATCTATGTGAAGAGCATTTTCGGCCAGCAAATGGGAAACTTTATTGCATTGACGGTGGGTATGTTTCGCTTTTACTTCCAAAACCTAGTTCATTAAGGCTTTTACGTCTGAAACATAGGGGCTTATGGTTTATTTGTCTAACCCAGGGATTTAAATAGCGGTCCGTTATATAGCGGTAGCGGCACAGTTCGAAATCGCTACTGTCGAAACCGCTATTATATTTAAGTTCACGATACTCGCAATTATCGCAATAGCATTCGTTATGTTCGCAACCGCGACAAACGCAATGCGGCCGAAAACGCGGCCGCAACTACAATTTAAATCACTGGTCTAACCCCTCATGCTAGATTTTATTAATCACCGTTCTCGAATCCCCTTCCACGATTACTTTTTGAAAACCCATATCCTTTGCAAATGACAAAGCCTGAACACAAGCGAGAGCTTCTGCCATAAAAGGAAATGGTGCTCTTTTGTTCACAATCTCACAGGCCCCTATTTTCCAGTCATTCTCATCCCTAGCAATGACTCCTGTGCCCGCGATTTTAGTATCCATTTTGAAATTGCCATCGAAATTTATTTTGATAAATGTGTCTCCAGGCTGCTCCCAACTAGAAGGACATAGAGGAGTTTCCTCAGGTAAAACAGCATCTTGTTTCTTTGTCTCAGCAATATAGGATCGTATATTTTGGGTTGTGCCTTTCTTTCTTTCATGCAGCCACTTGTTTCTTGCGCTCTATATGATGGAAAAGTAATGACACCACATATCTATTTTTTATTAAGTGTTATGGTCAGTTTGTTGACTCCTATTTTTTAACAAGTCTGTTAGTCAAATAAGTTTGTTTAATCTTTATGGGATTATTCTATTTTCATTAGTATGTTAGTGGAGAATCTTACTTCCACGATTAATTTCTCTATAAGCCTATATAAAGGCATAATTGTTGAAGTTAATAACAGTGAATTGATTTTGGTTATCATCCTCTTTTGTGTTAAGTGTTTCTTTAAAAGTTTGTCATCAGTGGTATCCGAGCCAAGTTTAGAGTGTTTTATGTTGTGTTCCAGATACAATGTCGCAACATCTGAGTGATTCTGATAAATTTGTTCAACCTGTTATTCCTCACTTTGATGGTCATTATAATCATTGGAGCATGTTGATGGAAAATTTCTTAAGGTCAAAAGAATATTGGTATGTCGTTGAGGATGGAATCCAAGAGCTAGAAGTTGGAACCAGTTTGACAGATGCATAGAAGATGGAGATTGATGTATAAAAGTTGAAAGATTTGAAGGCCAAAAAATATTTGTTCCAAGCAATTGATCGTTCAATCTTTGAAACGATTCTTTACAAGGATACAGAAAAACATATTTAGGACTCAAAGAAAAAGAAGTATCAAGGCAATGTAAGGGCAAAGCGTGCACTGCTTCAAACCTTACGAGGGGGATTTGAGAATTTGCGCATGAAGCCAGGAGAGACTATTTCAGATTATTTCTCCAAAATAATGACAATCGTCAATAGGATGCGTACGCATAGAGAAAAGCTTGAAGATGTTGCTGTCATTGAAAGAATTTTACGATTCTTGTTACCGAAATATAATTTTATTATCTGCTCAATTGAGGAATCAAAATACCTCGATGCTCTTTCCGTTGATGAGTTAGAGAACTCATTAATGATTCATGAGTCAAAATTCATTTTACAGGAGAGTGGAGAGCAAGTGTTGTAGGCACTATTGACTCATAAAGATTCTGGGCATGGTAAAAACAAATAGAGGGGGAGGAGCGCCGATGAGAGGAGAAATGTTTGGGATCATCGCATACCTGATGGGAAGCCAAAAGCTATAAACAAATCCCAGATTAAATGTTTTTGATGCTACAGGTATGGTCATTACCGTAGTGAATGCTATACCAACCTGAATGGAAACAGTGACGGAGGTCGAGGCCATTGGAGAGGGAATGGTAGAGACTGTGGCAGAGAAAAGGTAAATTTTGCACCAGTAACTGATAAACCGGAAGAGGAAGAAGTTACCCTATTAATGGTGTGTGATTCGAATGAAGAGACTCAAAAGAATTTATGGTATCTTGATACAGGTTGTAGCAATCATATGTGTGGAGACCGATCAGCGTTCTCTGAGCTCAATGAAACATTTTGAACAACAGTAAAGTCTGGTGACAACTCTCTTATTTCTGTCCAAGGATGAGGAAAGGTAAAGATCCAAACAAAGTTCTCATCTGTCCAAAGTTTTTGTGATGTTTTCTATGTTCCGGATCTAAAGACAAATTTACTTAGCTTGGGTTAACTCCAAGAAAAGGGTTATGAGGTGATTATCAAGGATGGAGTGTGCAAGATCCAAGACGTCAATCTTGGGTTAATTGCTAAAGTCACCATGACGGCCAATATGTTTTTTCCATTGCATATTCAACATATTAAACATGACCATTCTTGTTTTTCAACACAAGAAACAAGTTTAGCGTGGCTTTGATATTACAGGTTCGGCCACTTGAACTTTAGAGGACTATAAACACTACAACAAAAAAAGATGGTTGTTGGCCTCCCTACATTCGATATTCCTTCAAGAGTATGTGAAGATTGTGTTGTGGGGAAAATGCCTCGAGATAGTTTTCCAAAAGAAAAAGCCTAGAGAGCCTCAAAACAGTTTGAACTGGTTTACTCTGACATCTGTGGACCACTGAATCCAACTCCAAATAGAGGTAAGCGTTATTTTATAACATTCATAAATGATTTCAGTCGAAAGAGTTGGGTTTACTTTCTACATGAAAAATATAAAGCCTTTGTAGCTTTTAAAAGCTTTAAAGCTCAGGTTGAAAAGAAAGTTTGAATGTTAATTAAAGCTCTTAGCAGTGATCGTGGAGGAGAATATCTTTCTCAAGAATTTGTAAGCTTTTGTGACTCTAATGGGATCCATAGACAACATACTGCAGCTTATACTCCTCAACAAAGCTTGGTAAGAGACTTGGAACATTACTTCTTAGTAAGAGACTGCAAATAATATTTAAGATTATTCGATTCTTTTCAGGTTGAAAAGAAAGTTTGAATGTTAATTAAATCCTTGTCAACAGAAACCCTGCACATGCTGTTCAAAATATGACACTGGAAGAAGCTTGGTCAGGTCGACAACCGGATGTGTGATACGACCATGCCCCGGGCACACTTTTGGATCAGCTCCCTAAGCATTGTTTGCAAATCCATGCGAGCTGAATTAGTTCAATTTCATTTCGTTAAGCTCCGTTTAGCTCGTTTCCAGCTCACTCGAGCTCAAGTCAACTCATTCAAGCTCAATTCAGCTCAATCTTAACCTAATGAGCTTATTTTTAGCTTTCTTTAGCTTGCATTTATTTTGCTGAAATAAACCATTTAATTTGTCATTAGTTAAATTAGTTGTTTATCTTAAGTTAGTTAATTTGTTAAAATCTGGACAAATAATTAATTAAGTGTTTTAATTATATCTAAATTAAATACTTAATAAATTATGATGTTTTAAATATGTCTGAAATTGTTAATATGTATGGCCAAATTTAATGTGCAAATTATTGAGTTCATATGCTGCTAATTTAATGTGTTTGAAATGCATTTAACTTGCTGATTTAATTTGCTGCAGGTTCATGAACGGATTGGTGCAATGTATGGGAGTGTGCATGCACAATTGAGGTTCAATGGATGGCATTTAAAGGAGCACATGCATTTGGGACGTTCATGCAAGAGGGAGTTGCTGAAAGTTCATGTATTTGAAGATTCATGGATCATATTTATGGGGGAAAATACATGGGACGTTTCATGCATGATTCATGCATTTTCAAGATGACCATTCAAGTATTTTAGGCACATTAATGCCTCATTTAGCCAAGGGAGATGTAGGATCATTAAAGAGCTGCACATTCATGGAATTATGGAGATTCTTCAAGGCTAAGGATGCATGAATGCATCAAGTGAAGCATCATGATGGTTCGGCCAATTCATGTACCATCTTCAAGCATGAACTGGATTTTAATGCTATTTGTGTGAACATGTTAAATACCTGTGTGAACAGAATTTAAGTTAGTGTGAACAACATAGATGCCGAATATCAATAGGCATTTTAGGCTTATAAATAGCTTACTTGTTTATTGTAAAAGGTTACAGAATTTGATTATTGAAAACTTGATTGTGAGGTTTCCTCCTATCCTATTTCGTACGAGTCTCGTTCTGACTTATCTAGCTCGCTAGTGGCGTCAACCCGACTTCTTGAACTTATCACCATCCTGGTGTGGCGTTCATCCACCTTTTTATACCTTTGGTTCCTACCTCTCTATAGGTAACGGGTCAAGGTCCATCTTCGACAATCCATTAAACCCACCTTAAGCAATATAAGTCCCGGGGCAATACTTTACATGGTATTGAATCGTTCTTCGCTTGAGTTCAACTTCCATTCGATTTTATCTATCTACTTAAACTTTATTTTCTTTGTTAAATCGAACCTATCCATTCTCCAAACCAAGCCATTTTTGAACCCTTTTAATTACTTCCGCTTAAAACAACTCCATAAAGTTATCTCCATTCGACATCAACCAATACTTCTCGTCGACGATCGGGCAACTTAAGTGAACTCGACTCCATCAACCGGGCCGGATCACATCAATGTGCATCATTTCAGGGTGTTCAGATGTGTTGCTTATTCTCATGTGCTGGATCAGAAAAGGACAAAGCTTGATGACAAGGCTGAGAAGTGTGCTTTTCTTGGCATTAGCAATACGTCTAAATCCTACAAATTATAGAACCCCACCACTAAAAAAAATTATTATCAGTCGTGATGTAGTTTTTTATGAACAGGTGTTCTGTCCATGGGAAGAAAATAATGACAACCAGTAGTTAAGGTAAATTCTAGCTGATTTTAGTGATGAGATCACAGAACCAGCAATGGAACAACATACCGCTAAAGCAAATCAACAAAACGGGTATGGTAAAAAAAAAAGAAGAAAACTGGTGTGGATGAAAGATTATGTGGTCAGTGAGAATCAATCTGAAGATGATGAAGATCCTTAGAAAAATTTTTCTTTATTTGTAGATTGTGATCCTGTGAATTTCGACTATGCTTGTAAAGAGTTGAAATGGAAGGAAGCTATGAATGACGAGATTGTTGCAATTGAAAAGAACAACATTTGGGAGTTAACTGATCTTCCAAGAGGACAAAAGCCAATTGGAGTTAAATGGGTTTACAAGACCAAATTCAAAGAAAATGGTGAAATTGACAAGTATAAAGCTCCTTTAGTAGCTAAAGGCTACAAGTAGAAATTCAGTTTTGATTACAAAGAAGTATATGCTCCTGTGGCTTGGCTTGACACAATCAAATCGGTAGTGGCAGTAGCAGCACAAAACTCGTGGCTGATTCTACAACTTGATGTAAAGTCAACTTTCCTACATGGGGAGTTGGAAGAGCAGGTATTTATCGATCAACCTCCTAGTTATGTGAAATATGGTAGTGAACAGAAGGTATATAGATTAAAAAAAGCACTATACAGGCTGAAACAAGCTCTGAGAGCCTGGTATAGTCGAATAGATGCTTATTTCATTTCAGCAGGTTTTAAGAAATGTCCATATGAGCATACTTTTTACTGCAAAGTTAAGAATGAGAAGATTTTTATTATGTGCTTGTATGTGGATGATCTAATTTATACTGGGAATGATTCAATAATGCTTGATAAATTTAAGCAATCAATGATGAAAGAATTTGATATGTCTGACCTTGGGTTAATGCATTATTTTCTTGGTATTGAAGTATATCAATCAGATTGTGGAATTTTTATTTCACAAAAGAAGTATGTCGGGGAAATTTTAGACAGATTTAGGATGAAGAATGCAATTCTGTGGCCACTCCCACTGAGCTGGGGCTGAAATTGGAGAAAAATCCTTCTGGTAAGAAGATTGATAGCACTTTATACAAACAACTCGTGGGAACTTTGATGTACTTGACAGCCACACAACCTGATATTATGCATTCCGTTAGTCTTATTAGCAGGTTCATGGAACACCCAAAGGAGATGCATTTTCTTGCTGCTAAAAGAATTCTTTGCTACTTACAAGGGACATCGGATTATGGGATCTTATACAAGAAAGGTTCAAAATCTAATCTCATTGGATTCACTGATAGTGATTTTGCAGGAGATACAAATGATTGGAAGAGCACTTCGGGGTATGTGTTCATGCTAGGATAAGGGGCCATTTCTTGGTCATCTAAAAAACAATCGATTGTTACTCTGTCAACCACCAAAGTGGAGTATGTTACAGCCACTACATGTGCTACTCAAGCAATTTGGCTAAGAAACATTCTTGCGGATGTTTTTTTCCCACAAAAGGAACCTACTCCATTTTAATGTGGCAACAGTTCAGCTATAAAATTGTCAAAGGATCCTGTCTTGCACGAAAGAACGAAACACATAGATGTAAATTTTCATTTCGAAATCTCACGAAGAAGCGAATTATCAAAGTTGTTTACTGCAAAAGTGAGGATCAAGTTGCTGATATTTTCACCAAACCTCTCAAGATTGAAAGGTTCATGAAGTTGAGAAAGATGCTGGGAGTTTGCACATTGAGAGAGGGATCGCATGATGAAATTGCTTAAACTGGAAATCTTCTTTCAGTTTAAGGGAGGGATTGATGGAAAATTAATGACACCACGTTTCTATTTTTTTTTATAAGTGTTATGGTCAGTTTGTTGACTCCTATTTTTTAGCAAGTCTGTTAGTCAAATAAGTTTGTTTAATCTTTATGGGATTATTCTGTTTTCATTAGTCTGTTAGTGGAGAATCTTACTTCCACGATTTAATTTCTCTGTAAGCCTATATAAAGGCATAATTGTTGAAGTTAATAATAGTGAATTGATTTTGGTTATCTTCCTCTTTTGTGTTAAGTATTTCTTTAAAAGTTTGTCATCTCCATATAGCCCAACAAGTTACTGCTAACATCTTGCATCTCATCTCATTTGAAAGTTTGAACATAGAGCTAAGCTGATCCTTAAACTCTGTGCTCTGCTATTGCGAAGGTCCCCAATCAATATGACACACTTCCCATACCCGTTTACTCAATCCACAATTGCGTGTGCTGAAGTTTCAGGCCTAGCTTGGGAGACGGGACACAAAGGATTATTCGCCACTCTCCGCTAGTACAAATTTGAGTAAGTCGGAATAATGTCGTGAAATATCCTCCAGACAGTGATTTGAATCCTTGATGAACATGTAATATTCCCGAGTTTCTTGAAAAAATATGTATAATTATCAGTTGAGGTAGCAGTATCTGTATTTAAAGTAGAATTTAGGCCATTATCCATCAGAACTTTGTATCCGCTCCGAACAATGTACTCCCCTGTCTCCCCCCTAACCACACACGCATATCTGGCATCTCATAAGTCGCAAGCGGGACTCCTAATATTTGCATGTCAGTTCGAATCGTAGAATGTTCTCCTTTAACTTGATCAGACCCCAACAACCAACAATAGATCCAAATCGAGACAGTTTCCCCATTACCTATTCTCTAAAATTTTTCATTCCATGTTTAAAACAACACATTTACGTTTAAAAAATTGAAAGCAATCCCGAAACTTTTAAGAGATAATAATAATAATTTTAAATATCAAGTTATGATAATAATAAATATCTACTTATAATTTTGAGAGAGTATTTTTTTAATGTAATCTAATATATATTTGTATAAGGTTTTTTTAAAGATAATTTTTATAATTTTTCATTTACGTAAGATAAGTTTGATTTATCTTAAATATTTATTAGAAGTGAAGTTTTATAATATGTTGTCTTTTACTCCCTTGTTCTTTATTAGAAGATTTTTCGAAAAAACAGGCCTCCCCGAAACCTGCACAAGGGCATGAGTCCGTGTTATTAGAAGTTAAACCATGCCAATCGCCACTCGGCTATTTAAGCCATTTGCATGCACTATACCAAAACGGGCTTTTAGCAGCGTTATTTTAGGCCTTTAACGCCGCTAAAAGTATTTGCAACGCTTTCACTAACGCTGCAAAAAAATGCCGCTATTGACAACGTTGCTAACTTTAGCAGCGTTTATGTGAAAAAACGTCGTTAAAAATCATGATCTTTAGCGACGCTTCTACCACAAACGCCGCTAAAGATCATGACCTTTAACAGCGCTTCAACCACAAGCGCCACTAAAGATTTTTACCACAGACGCAGCTAAAAATCATGGCCTTTAGCGGCACTTCAACCATAAGCGCCGCTATAAAAATGACTTTTAGCAACAATTTTTCACAAACGCCGCTAAAAGTGACTTTTAAAAAAATTTAATTAAACAATATTTATTTTAATGGTAAATATTATATTATGTTTTTTTTAAAATTTAAACTTTAAACTATATACTTTTAAGGATAAAAAATATTAATTAAATTAAATTTTCTATTAAAATTTTAACTTTAAAGCTAAATATACAAATTAATGAATTTAAATTTAGGATTAAAATATTATGTTCAAATAAATGAGCAATCTACCTCACAGCTCATCTGATCTATATTAACTCGGCCAAATATAAAAGAAACTAAAAAACACATAATAATTAACAATCATGGTTAAAGAAGCTAGTACACAAGGTAGCTACATAATAATTATGTTTTCTCTCTTTTTTTTTTGGATTGAATCTGTACTTATAGGATTAGGCAAGTCCTGGTCATCTCTTTCGATCAGAATCAATATTATTCCAGATAAGGTCTTCCCCATAACTTCCACTTTCATTTTGTATGCGAAAGATCTTCTTTGGCATCAGGTTTCTCTCATAGAGCCTTTTGGGGCGAAATTTAACTATGACGAGAAAATTTTAGATCTTCCTCTTCAATTAGGATCAAATCTAACAAAAATACGAATAAAATTACAACTTGACTTCAACGGAATAAGCCAGAGAAGAAGGTATTGCCCCGGTAAAGAATTCTAACTACATCGTTCATGATGTGAATCTTAAACATACTGCAGATTTTTAACGTGCTATTGCTCAGATTACAATATCAGTGCTTAACTTGGGCATATTCTGGTATGACCATGCGATGACATCTTTAAACCCTCGAAGTAACTTAACAAGGTCTTGCTTCATTTCTCCGGTTATGCATGTTCTCTTAAAGTCACAATCTCCATTGTCTCTTCAAAAGGTAAAAATTGTTCTCTTCTTGCTCTATCATCCTTAACAAGTTTGGAGATAGGCTACAATCTATGCCATTTCCAAAGTCATGAAATCATTCTAAACACATGTTTTACTCAAAAGAGGATTCTGAGTCTGTAGCAGCGTCACTCACGTCATTAATATCTAGGGACCCGTAATAAATACCAAAAAAATAGACAAAAGAAATGTATAAATTTATGAACAACTATTTATACAATATGATTATGAATGAATGAATGATGTGGAAGAAAATCCAAAAGAATGAAAGAATAACTTTTCAGACAGACTGGAAGAATATTGGTTCAAAAAAAATGATCGCAAGGATGCACTTCATTAAAATAACGACATTCAGACATGAGCCTATTTCACAAAGGAATTCTTATTGCCTCTAGGCTAAAAACAACAAGTGCGTTTTGAACATTACTCTAAATAAGTCCTAAATACTACAGAGATTTCTTTTGCAATCTAATTGTTTAGGACACTCTCAAGTTTATAAGTATGGATATCTAATAAGGTCCTTTTCAATTGTGTCTTCAAACATGTCATTGATGTGAACGTTCTCCTACACTTTTTCATACATCGCATTCACCCCATTATCAATATGATTGGGTAGTGAATTTCCTACACTCGATGAATCCTCAAATCTAACAATGTCCATATTGATGAGCCTTTCAACCAATTTCTTGAAAGCGGTGCAATTTTCTATCGAATGCCCCGCAATTCCTGCATGGTATTCACACTGAGCATTTGCATTATACCATTTAAGAAATGGGGGCAACATCGGTTTCAAATAGAAGGGAGACACCACATGTGCATTAAATAGGCTTTGATACAGCTCACTATAAGACATCGGTATAGGCGTGAACTGAAGTCCTTCGGTATAGGCTCTGACGGTTAGTGATTTCTGTCTTTGGTCGGCCCACAGTGATTGGTTTTGAGTGACCCTTTTTATATCTACCTACATTATCCCCATTATTCCCCTTCTTCCTTGGGGCCTTTAAAGTATTGATTTGAGAGTTCCACTCTCTCCCCTTCCATTTGTAACGATCTTCAAACTGTTTTAGGAACTCCACCCTCGTCTGTTCTATTTCTGCTTGATCATCAATGACAATAGGATTAGTTGAATCGCCTATCGAGTTGGAACCTGAGCCAATCTGGAAATTCACCGGTGTCGAGGTGCTGGTCTGATATTGGGGTCGGATGTTAACAATTACCCTTTATGGATATGCATTTGGTTGTGCTTGGGTATTTGTTGGGGTGAAGCCTAAAGGATATGTAGAGTCCTCATTATTATCCCCAAAGTAGGCCACTGGGGTCTTTCCTCTTTCTAACCCTTTAGCCAATAACTGGGTTAACTGGCACATTATATTTCTTTGGAATTCTAACAACTGATCTCTCATATCTTGCTGAAATTTGGTCAATTGCTCCTGTATCTGCACTTGCATTTGCTCTAATTTCTCCAAACTTTGGTCAATTTCTCTAGTCTTTGCTTGAATGCCGTGAGGATGTTGGTTTTCCAAATTAACTGAAATAATTTTACTCAATTAGGCTATTTCAATAGATTTTAATGCATGTGATGCAATGAAATGCAAATGCATGAGATGAATGCAAAAAGAGACGTTGATTCTGATTCAATTCCATTTAGAAAACTTTTCTAGAAGATAAATTTCTTTACATAAAGCGGATACTTATATACGGCTTTGCCCTCATACTCCAAGCGAGGACATCTTCTCCTTCTTCATCTGGATGCTAAGATAAATCTTGCGAATTCTTCAAAAATGGGTATCTCCTCTACCTCTTTTTTACTTGATCCTGGTTATAATCCAACGTCTGCCCATCCCCGTAATGCTCCTCAATTTCTTTAAGGTAGTTGGAATGTCAGAAACTCTTGAATAATCAGCTTGACCTTGAGGCACGAAGCAAAGTTATGTATTCCTCCATCACCCTTCTCTTATCACATTTTCTTGGAACATATTCGGACAACCATATTGTCATCCACTTTATCAAGAAACTCATTTTCTTAGGACAAGCTCTCTATTTAGCAACCGAACGTGAATCAACACCTCTTTTCTATAATGAAATGCCATGCAGTCAAAATGTCATGCATTCAAAACAAAACACAATAAGTTAGTAACAGGTATAAACATTAAATCCAATACAATCAAGAAATAATAAAAACTCCTAGCCAGGTATCTACTAAGGTTCAAAGTAATTCTACCTAGGGTGGGTTCCTAAGGTTCACTATATGAGGTTTTGACTTCTAGAGCAAGGGTACCCGAACCAGCAGATTCCTCGATCCTCACCAATCAAAGGTTCATATGGACCAAGTTCGGTTCAGGGGAATACATTTCCCTATGGCTGCACGGAGATGAAAATCTCACGAAGACATAGGTACAGATGTATTCCGAAAGCGATCCACTATCCTGCACGGAGGTGAAAACCTCACGAAGGACTAGTTTCTCACTTCCACCTAAAGGGGTAAAATTGACCATGAAATGCAAAATGCAAATAAACTAACGGACTTAGACCAACCAAACAAGCATATGACAATTAAAACTAATGAATGCAAAGAGAAAATCAGGTTTGAAAACAACTTTAATTTTCGACAAAAAAGACAAAAGATAATCAATTTATGGCTCGACTCTCTAAGGTCCCCAATGGAGTCGTCAAGCTGTCGAAACCATTTTTTTGAAAACAAGAATAAGTTATCGACTTTAAAAACAAAAATTGGAGTCGCCACCGATCCTTTATTAAGGTGTGATCGGCTTACCATAAAAACAATTCTGGTCTGCAAAATTTGAGAAAACAGGTTCGGGAGTCAGTTACGCACGAAGAAGGGTTAGCACCCTCGTAACGCCCAAAAATCGGTACCAAATTGATTATTTAATGTCTTGATGTCGAAAATTTGAAAAGAGTTTAAATAAAAAAATTTTAACTCGAGGATGAATTAAAAAGATAACATTCCTATTTTAAAGAAATAAAATATCACACCCAGTTAGTTAGGGCACAATATTTTTAAATCTTTAAAATTAAGTTTGTCTTTTGATTTTAAAACTCACACAATTAAATCTAAAAAGAGTATTCGATTATTTAGATCAAATAAAGAAAAATCGAAACCCAGTAAATTATGGCACAATTTCTCAGGATTTCAAATACCGAATAGCACCTTTTGTTTAAAAAAACACCTTATTTCGAGAAGTCAAAATATCAGGACCAGTAAGTTAGGACCCGAAATTTTAGATCCCCGAGAACAAGCTTTTATTAGAAATTTGTGTGAATTTATTGCAAAATAAATACTCGGCTTTCTAAATTTGTCGAAAAATAATCACGATCCAGTAAGTTAGGGCACGATCTTTTTCGAGAATCATGAATGCCAAATATTTAGAAATTTAAAAATAAAAACAATTTTAATGCTTTGACGAAGCCAAAATAGATTTTTCTTTAAAAGTATGATAAAATGCTAACGCGTAACATGAAATCATTACTTCAATTTAAAATATACCTATATATGTATACAAAAATTATAAAAAGAACATAATCATAAAATATAATGAGTTGTCATAAAAATAAGAACGTAAGCATAATATATTAATAATTATGAAAATATGGGTATATATGTATATATAAAAATATATGGAAAATATATTTATAAAAGTTTTGAATAATATATGAATATATATATACATAAAAACATGTATAAACATATATAGATTATAAAATATGGGAAACGTATGAATATTATAAAATAAAATGTATATACGTATATATATAAAATAATAGTAATAATAAAGTATATAAAAAGTGTTTAAAATATTATCACATAAATGCGCATATAATATATGCATAATAATAATATAATATAACAATAATAATAAATGCTAATAATAATATAGTAATAAACGATTTAACAGTATTAAAAAAAACAAGAACAAATTAAGGATTAATATTGAAAATAAATAGAATTTAAAGGCTAAATTTAAAGATATAAAACACTAAAAAGAACTAAATTAAAATGCACGCAACAGGCGGAGGATTAAAAGGGAAATTAATCCCATCTTCCAAAACGCTGCACAACAACACAAACCAAATTGAAACAGTAGTAAAATATTTTGCGAAATTTAAAAAAATAAAATAAATAAATAAAACAATTTTAAATCACTACAAAAACAAAAGGGATCAATTGCACAAATTATCCATTTTAAGAATGCCCTATAAAAGCCAATTTTAAAACCCTAAAATCATTTTTCTTCTGCCTTTTGACGGATGCGCCGCAACTCCCCTCTTTCTCTGCCGTTCCAATTCCATTTCAAATCGGCCACAACGAC
This sequence comes from Gossypium hirsutum, assembly GCF_007990345.1. Classification (NCBI taxonomy): domain Eukaryota; kingdom Viridiplantae; phylum Streptophyta; class Magnoliopsida; order Malvales; family Malvaceae; genus Gossypium; species Gossypium hirsutum. Next base: position 24,570,890 of record NC_053445.1, on the reverse strand, counting down.
GGCGGCACCTTGACAGCGCGCCACCACCGGTAAGAACTTTTCCTCTTCTTCTTTGCTTCGTTTATTTGTTTAAAAAAAAACAAGAGAAAATAAAAAAGAACAAAACAGTAAAGGAAAAGAAAAACGAAACTAAGTACCTTCAAAATTGTTTTTTTTCTTTGTTTTTTATTTTCAATATTCTCTTCAATACAATCTTTTTGATTCTTGGTTTTTGTTTTTTCTTCAATATTTTCTTCACAATATTTGTCTCTCCAAAATCAGTTTAGAATCAGCCTCTTATACCCAAAACTAATAACCATTAATTAACTCCTATCCCTTGCCTGTTGTGTTGTGATTCGTGGTTTATTTGCAGGTGGAACGAACGTGGAAACGGGCCTTGAGGAAACTGCCGAACATGCGAGCAAAGACGTGGCTCAATGAACGGTTTGCTGAACATAGGTAGTTGCGGCATCGAAACCATCAGCCTCTTAGGGTTTCTGTGACCTTGAAAATTTTGGGCCGCATAGTGTTATTGGTTTGGCTTTATTGGGCCTTAGGATTTTGGGCCCCAGGCAATAATTGGGTATTACATCAATAACACCAAATTCAAGTTCCGACTAAGATAAACGACCATGGAATGCAACATTAAATAACACTCCACTTGAAGAAGTGCTAAGCCTTGGCTTTTCCAGCTTGAAGAGATTGAATCCTCTACTACACCTTCAATATCTAAAGGATGCAAAATCAAATGATCAGATAAACCCCAACAACATAGAAGTTCAAGAACTCGAGCCCCAACAGCATACCCTGCATCCTCCAGCCTGATCCATTTTCCATGAAAGATATTAGATTCATTGACAATAGAAGAGCCATTTACTGAACTAAGCATCATCCCAAATCCCAATATTAGCTTTAATGTGAAATAATCAGATCTCAAGATCAGTCAGCAATGATGATATTCAACTATAAAACATTAAGAAAAAGTACCTTCTTTCTAATTCAGCAATGTTGTCAACCCGAGTTTGATTGTACTGAAGAAGCTCAGAGAACAAGAAAGCAAAGGCACTCAAGCTAACCTGAAATGGAAGCACAACATTCAACAGTTCAAATTTTGACTCCAAATTGATTTAAAACAAATCCCCAATAAAAGCTACTTGATCTTCAATGTTCAATAAATTTGAACTCTAATATAGCACCTGGATATCCCTTTAAAGATATTGAAACATCTTCCATCTCTACAAAAGCTTCTTCTTCGTTTCCAACCTCGTATAAGGCCAATGCCCTACCAACTCTTGCATAGTCTAAGAATGCAAAATCTTTATAATTTTCAACCACCTGAAAGCAAGTGATGAAAATTTATTCACATACACTGTTGCATCACAACTTCACAAGCTGGTCTAAGTTCATAGGCATCAGAGGTGCATTAAAAATAATACGAATTATTGTATATATGTAATATGTTATGGTCATAATAATCCTCTTGCAACAAAATAAGGTCTGAAAAGGGCAGAGACACATTATACCTTCATATTTTACGATATATTAGACAGTAGAATTCAAAATTCACAATTGTATATATGCCAATTTTAATGACTGAAACAATAAAACAATGCTGCATTTCTTTCTAGTTCTTCCAATAAAAGAATACAATAGAACTAAATGTTAAAGCAGAAGTGAAGATCTTGATCCAGAACACAACCCAATAAAGTATTCTCTCATAACAATCCTTCGAAAGATTTCAAGTAATACAAGTATACTAACTGAAAAAGATACAACTAGATTCTAAATTGTTAATTTGCTGGACTACTTCTTTCAACACTTGGTTTGTATTTTATTTTATTTTATTTTATTTTCAAATTTAAAAAGAAGAATTTTTCCACACAAAAATGTGGCAAGAAATTCATCAATGTACAGGAAGTTCAGAGGTTTAAGAAAATTTAGCAAGCCATCCTAGCCACTGTGCTATGGTATTCAGAGAATATGAGATAAAAAATATTGAGCTGTTGGATGGTGCCTCATGATGTTTTAATTTCCCAGCACTCAAAAATTAGATGGAAATTTTAATAAAAAAAAGATTTGCAAGCAAAGAAAATAATTTAAGTGTAAAAAAAAAATCAAGGAAATCAATTTAAAGAAAACCCCATGCTTGTTCTTTGCATAGAAAAAGATTAACTTTTGAACTAATAGTTAAAGTTAAGAGATTCCATTAACTTTGGAAACAGAGAATCAAAGAAATAGGTTAGCATAAATCATGAATAAAGGGATTTTAAAGTGAAAACAAGGAACAAAATGATCAAACACTGAAAAAATATAGCAGATCTAAGACTCAAAAGCAAGCAAAAAGTTAAAACCAAGTAAACACAATAAAACAATGAGAAAACTGAAGAAAAAAAGTTTTTTTTTATGTATACCTGTTTGAAGCAGAGATCAAAAGCTTAGAAATTTGATTTGCAAAGGAATCAAAAAATCAGATTAAGTAAGGCTAAAAGGCAACGAAGATATTTTTCTTTTTGTCTCTCGCATTTCAAACATAAGAAGCTCAGCTGTAAAAAAGGTGCAAGAACAGAGTGTATTATTACAAATAATCATAAGGGTACTAGATGATACTTAATTTTTGTACCAAATTAAGTATTAGTTAATTCAGGTACTAAATGGTATATTAACCCCTAATAATAAAAGAAGGAATCAAATGGATTTTTGTACCAAAAATTGTGTCAAAAAGTATTACATATATCAGAGCAAGACCCTCAGTTGGCCCATTAACTACGAGAAGGATCAGCGTATTGGTGAAATAGCTGAAAACACAAAAAGAAAACAACATAAGGATCAGCACTGCTAAAAACTTGACCAGTATGCAAAAAGAACCTGCATTGGAGGGAAGCAACATACTTAAAAAACCTCAAACATATCATGAAATCATCACAACATTGGAAACAAATTTATAAAACCTTTTAGAAAAAACCAAGTATTGAAGAATTGCACAATGTACAGCATGGTTTCTTGCAAGGAAAGAAATGAATACACTTCGGATTACTTACTGTTCCCATGTAGCTCCGTAAAATGGAACAGCTGAAATTACCCAGAACCACAATGTACAGCATATATGTATATCGATGTTTTAGGCATTAAACCAGTTTCAAATAATATTTCAATTGAATTGAGAGACTTTCATATATGTATATTGATGTTTTTAGGCATCAAAGGAACACCAAAAGCACCTGTGGCCTTCTATGTTTGCCAAGAATCAGCCCATTTAACATAACTAGGAATGAATTTGGCGTATGAAGCTCTTCTCCTGATAGTAGCTCCATGTCTTCAACCCCCAAGCAATAGCACTACAATAGAAACAATACAATGAATTTAAAATGTGAACATAGGCAGGATAATGATATCACTAGGCATATAGCTAAGGACTAAGCCATTGCATGCGTCAGTTAAAATATACATAAATTGTTTTTTGGTTCTTTTCTCATAGTAAATATTCAACATCCATCCCATCGTACTTTATTTTCCGTCAAAGTATTTCAAGAAATATATATTACTCCTCGGAAAGAAAATTTTTCTTAATATCAAATTGCTTTAAGCTACACAGATATTTTCTAGTTTGATTAGAAATTACTTAATGTGATAAAACTACGGACCAAGTAGCCATCCCGAAAACAGATATGACACGTTAAGAAACATGGAAGTTTGAAGTTGTTAGAGTTGACACGGTACTAGAATCTGAACCATACTGAAAACATCCCTAGCATTTGATATAGTAGTATCGTGTTGCTCAACGGATTTCCCATAGCAAATAAGAACTTCTATATTTTAGGACCAAAGACTTGTCTGATATCAACAGGAAATATCTCCTCGCTAATTACTTTAGAATGATGTTATTCCTATGACAACGACTTCACAGACAATGGACCCTCGTCCTCATCAGTTGTAACAAGAGTCGTTAGGGCCAAGTTTTTATCTAGTCCACAACCTTCCCCTTTTGGAGTATCACAAGGGCAAAGCATTCCCCACTATAGAAGTTAAAGGAACAGAAAAGAATTAAGAGAAAAAAATAAATATACAGAAAACAGTAACAGACTGCAAAAGCTTAAGTAACAATTCCTAAATAATCCATATTAAAGTATTTTGAATGCAACCGCAGACATCACACTCACCTGGCTAGGATGCAAGGCCCTTGGTCCACCTACTTTTCGAGACTTATCAAACTGTTGTGAGACTTTTGTCATAAAGCCCAAAGTTCCAATAAAGGACATCCTCCCCGGAATCTATCAGTGAAAGATTTTCCATCAATTTATGTTGTACTAAGAAAATACAGATGAAAAATGGATAAATAGAAACCAGCTAAGAGGATAATAAATACCTGTGTCACGCCTTTACTCTGCATTCTGAACCGATTGATATGAAGGTTTCCAGTAGAAAGGGTCCATTGAAGGCCTTTATTAATGATGTCAAGCTCACACAAAAGCTACAATACAAGAGAGAGAGACAAAATCTAGGTTATAATGGAAGGATCAAGCAGAACTAACATAAATTAACAGAGAGAAAAAAGTGGTATCATTTTCTGAGTAAACGAACAGAAAACATAACTGAAATGCAGAAGAGAAAGTGAAAAATGCAAATAAACGCAAACAATTTTTTTCTAAGAAAAAACAAAAAAAATCAGGCAAAAAAGCAAAGAGAGAGCAAGAGAGAGAGGGGGACCTGGTTTGAAGAAGAAGGTTGAAGGCAAGTTCGTTGTTTCTAGGGATTTAGCTGCTTTGGGAGGCACTGCTTTAGGTTTCGCGCAGAGCTGAGGGAGTAATAGTGTGCTGAGGTGAATATTTTTAGGGGGAAATTTGGGGTTTGAGCGGGAATTTAGGGATAAGATGGCACCCATTTTTTAAAGTAAAATGTTTCGACACGCTCGGGTAAAAATTTTTTATTTTGTCTGTTAAAAATTATTAGTTATGTGATTTTATAAAATATTTATTATAACTATTTTTTATAAACTGGATTTTTATTAAAAAATTAAGTACTCTAAAAATAAATATTGTATATTTTAATAAAAACAATTGATTAAATGGCTGTAATTAATTATTAAGTTAGAATTATCCAATATAAGCAATCAATCTCTCACATATCAAATTTCTGTTAAAGATTGAGACGTTAATCATGATTTTATATTATTCTTTTCCGATCTAATCTCCATTTTATTAGAATTATCCATGATGTTCGATGTGGAATTATTTTAGTTTTTGTATTTTATTTTTATTTGTTATAATTTGGTCCTATCTAAAATAGATAGTTACCAATCCATATCAATCTGTTACTTTTTTTTATTTATTTATCAATGTTTTTTTTTAAATCTAATATTTAAATATATCAAATGGTTTAGATTAAATATTTTTAAATATAAAAACATTAATTAATTGTATAAAATTTCATCATTTAACAAATCTAAAGTAAACCTTAAATCCTAAACCATTTAATATATATAAAATTGATCTATTATCTCTTAAATAATTTAAACTATAATCATAATTTTAATATATTAAAATTAATATTATCTTTTTTACAATTATATAAGAAATTATTTAATATATAAATTAAAAAACACCAATTAATCTAAACCATTAACCCTTATCTCCTAAACCCTAAATCATAAAGCATAAACCCTAAACCTCTAACCCATAACATCTAACCCCTAACCATCAACCCTCTTTTACAATTATATAAGAATTTAATTAATATATAAATTAAAAAATACTAATTAATCTGAACCTTAAACCCTAACCCGCCCTTAAATCTTTAAACTTTAAATCACTAGCTCTTAACCTCTAACCCCTAACCCTTAACCCTTAACTACTAACCCCTAAACCTTATTTAATATATAAATTAAAAAACTAATTAATCTAAACCCTAACCCCTAAACCTTATTTAATATAAATTAAAACACACTAATTAATCTAAACCTTAAACCCTAACCTCACACCAAATCCATAAACCATAAATCCCTAACTCTTAACCCTTAACCCCTAAATCACAACCCTTAAACCAGAATTTTTAATCCATAGTCCCTAATTCCATAATCTATAAACCTTAAAATTGTAACTCCTAAACCGGCCTTAAATCTTAAATTAACCATATACCCTAAACCATAAATACTAAACCCTAAACTATAATGATAATTAATTAAATATTTTAAAATTAATATTATCGTATCTTTTACAATTATATATGAAATTATTTAATATATAAATTAAAAATCAATCAGTCATGTAACCAAAAAATTTTAAAATTATTTTAAATAATAGTATTTTAATTTTTCTATTTTTAACAAATATTTTTCTATGTTTTTTATTTCAAATTATTTCAACATGTCATTATTTCAAATTTATCCATTTTTAACAAATATTCAATTAAAAATAAATTGAATTTTAATTAATATAATTAAATAAACAAATTAAATAGTAAATAGACAGATAAAATGTTTTTGCGGCGCTTTTTCAAAAACGCCACTAAATCTCGAGCATTAGCGGCGCTTCTTGGAAAACGATGCTAAAGCCCCGAGCATTAGCGGCGCCTTTTTAAAAACGCTGCTAAAAGCCTGAGTATTAGCGGCGCTTTTTAAAAAACGCCGCTAAAGCCCCGAAAGATCACAAAACGATGCCGTTGGGCTTAGGTTTTTTTCGGCATTTTTCCAAAAAAGCCGCTAATGCTCATTTTTAATGGCGCTTTCCTGAAAGCACCGCTAATGCTCAATCTTTAGTGGCGTTTTATGTTGAGCGCCGCTAATGCTCGATTTTTAGCTGCATGTTTTGTCCAAACGCCGCTAAAAGTCTATTTTGTTGTAGTGATATGTTTTGTACAAAACAACTAAACAATTCAATCAGATTTGGCCATTGCATTGCTGAAAGGAATCGAAACTGTTTGGCGATGGAGAGAAGTAAAAATACAAAACCCTAAGCCACCGAAAGATAGATTCGGTCTTCCCCTAAATTTTTTCATTCGAGATTTGCGTGATGATTTATTTTATTTTATTTTTAAATTAATTTTAATTTATGATTGATTTGATTAATTTATTATATTTTTATATTTTGGGGGATAATGAAAGATTTCATCTTAGTATTATTTTTTATTCTTGATCTTGGATTTATCAAACAAAAATTTAAATTGGTACGAAGCTTTGATGTATTTTTTCTTTCAAGTATGATTGTGATTATTATTTTATTTATTTTAAATCTAATCAAATTCTTGAGTTAGATTATTAAATATTGATGGGTTCATGAAGTTTTCTAATCAACATTTTTAATATATTACTTTTAAATGATTGTTTAAATATATATGTTAATTGTCGATTCAAAATATAAGTTTTCGTGTAATTGGACCCTTTTAAAGAAAGAATCTATGGGGATATTTAGAAGCCTGTCCTATTAGATATGTTGCATTCCCTTAACTTAACACAAACATAAATTTTTAATGATATAATCATGGACGTGAAAAGTGACATAATAATAACCTTTCAAAATATAGAGATAACTTATGTTATCAATGTGATATTAAAGATCATTGGTCACATACTTGTCTGGGCATTTTGTTCAAAATCTGTTAATTTTTGTTTGAGGAATAAAATATGTCTCACTAACAATGTAACAATAAATACTATCCTTATAGGTAGAAAGTATTTATCTTAATTGGTACTAAAACAAACCAATATTAATGCAATATTCGGTAGTACAAAATTAGTTGAAAGCTCCAAAAGAGCAAATAATTTGCTAGTACAAAATTAGTTGAAAGCTTTAGAACAACTAATTATTTGATAGTACAAAATTAGTTGAAAACTCCAGAAGAGCTAATATATCAATATCTAAAGGAGCAAAATTAGTGATGGTTAATGCATAATCCTCTAAAGACATTCAGCGTAATGGATCTCATATTGAGATTGTGAATGAGGAAAATATTGTATTTAGTATGAACCACTCTTGTTATGAAAACCTACCTCTTTTACAAAGAAAGATTCAATTATTGAATTATATTATGCATGATACTTGATATCTATTTTTATTTTGAAAAGGATAGAGAAAGATTGAGTTATTGAATTATATTTATTATTCTTGTTATTAAATTGAATTGATTGTCATTATCTCTATAATCTTCATTTGTCATCATCCCCATAAAGGGAAAGCACAATGCACACCCCACTTTGGCGAATCCAAGAATAAGGTGTGTAGTTGTGAAGTTATTTGTTTGGCGTATTGTAGTCTACCATGTAACAGTTTTCTGGCAGACTAGAGTTTGGTGAAATGTATCCGCCGTAGAAATGATTAAAGATTCTATCATAAGTTATTCTATTTTTTTAAGAAAAGAATATGTCAAGAGAATAGTAAACATGGTGAGAGTTACTGCCAAATGTATAGTACGTTTGTTTTGTTTGAGTATTGTGCTAGTTGTGTTTTGTAGTGTGATCTGGTTGGGAGTCAACTGAATTGACTGGTCAAATTGCTTACAATCAGGACTTTCATTTATAATTCTTCTAGTTATTGTAGGTCAAATAAAGGACAACTACTGATTGAAGTTGACACTTGTCAAGTTCCATTAAAGGGAATTGAGGTTATATATTTGTATGAGAAGGGTTCGTGGGGAAGTTTCTTCTTCCTTCATAATTACTCTTTGATTCTTTTACTTGTATCTAATTGTATCTCTTCCTCATTAAGTTGGAAACTAAGATTCTTGGTTTAATTAGTGGTTGTTCCACCTCATAGTAAGTATTATAGCTCTGCATGTTAAGTTTTTGAAAGAGTATGATGGTTAAGAGTTATATGAATAGTAAGTTATCAATACAGGGACTTGCATGGGGGTTATCTATGATTGAGATGTTGGCAGTTTGTATGTAAATGAATCCTAATGGTAAATCTATATTCTTTAAGCTGTTGTTGCTGCTGGGTCGAGTGGATGTCCAAATCTGGAACTTTGAGCTACAGCTAGGTGAGTACCAGTTGAGTCTCTATACTGACTGTTGCATGAGAATTGTTCAAGCATAATTATATCAATACTGATTATATCTAGTATAAATGGTAAGTGTATTAAACAAGGAAAATATGTTATATGTGCTACAATGATATGTATGAAGTATTGACTAAATAGAAAGCTGAGTGGTAAGTATGCAGGTAAAGTATTATATGGGAGAGTACAAACCAAGGAAGTGTGAAAATGAATCCTGAAAAGTGACATTTGGGTAAAACATTCCCTTGTGATGCTTCTGGTAAGGCAGTTATATTGCTAACTAGACTAGCAGATCACGATACAAAAATAAGTGTAAGACCATGTGGCTAAGACCCATGAAAATGTATGATAAGAAAACACTCATGGTGATGCCTCTAGTAAGATGAAGACTTGACTAGCAGATCACGACATGAACGTCTGTAAGTCCATATGGCTAAGACAAATGGCATAATATGATGATATGAATATTCATGGTGTTGCCTACGATAATATGTAAATTGAATTGGAAGATCACGACATGAAGTTATGTATAAGTCTATGAGGGAGAAACCCATGGCAACTTCTGTGAAAGTCTGTCGGGACAGTAAACACATAATTTTGTATGTTGCATATATGGTGTGATCTGCTAAACCTTTATGGCGTATCCTGAATTAATTTTATGGCGAATCCCTATACGTCTTTGTGGCATATTCAACAATATGTATATGTATATGTATGAAGAGTTAGGTTATTGGCCTTTGTGTTAAATCTGGGTAAGTCCTAAGATTTCTTCGATAGGTAGTTCTCAAATTAGTATCTGATGATGAAAATAGTTGGGCTGTTTTGTCTGGTAGTAAGATTGATAAGCCGTTAGAGGTGAACTTTGAAGGAGATATTGCATTTGTACTTATAAAGGGAACTCTGACAATTTAGGATGAGGACATATTCATATTATGAAATGTATACGTGTTCGTTAGTTCGATTTTGGTTACACTATGTACGATTGAAATTTAAATTATCTGATATATGCCAAATCTAAGTAGTTGATAACTCTTGAAAAGAGTTATAATTCATGCTTTTAAACTTAATTAATTGCTCGTACTTAAGTAAAATTAACTTTGTTTTAGGTAATTGCATGATAATTTCTAGTCAATCGAGTAGTGCATCTAAGAACTTGATATGGTGATTACTTTATTACATATTTACTTTTAATTGCTTGTGGCAAGGTCTTGTTGTGGCTAAATGGTAGGTTTAAGGGAGAAAGATAGCAGGATGGAGGTTTGCCGAGGCATTATGAGAGGTTGCCATGGCAATGTTTGTGAAGAAAGCGACAAACACCATGTCAGCAATGAGATTACCCAGCATTCAGTCCCCTACATGTACGTGAAATGGAGAATATTCACCTCAAAATTAGGAAATAATCATTAGCTGATGGTTTTTACCCTAAAGGACATCGAACTATAAAATGCAATAAAAAGGAAAAAAAGAGGCGGCTGGTGTAACACCTCTAACCCGTATCTGTCGCTGAAATAGGGATACAGAAATATTACCGTAAAATTGTTACTTTAAACATTCAATTCCAAACATTTTATGCATCATAACATAATTTATTCAAACACATGCATAACGTCCTTAATTCGAGCCATCGAGGCCTTAGAAACACTTTGGAAAAGATTTTGGACTAAATTGAAAACATTTAGAACTTTATGGAAAACGATAGAAAATTTCACACTGCAGAGGTCACCAGGCCATGTGCCTCACACAGCCGAGACACACGCCCATGTCACAATCAAACATACCAAATTGGTCATTCAAAATATACCTTCACTTGACCATTTAGCACCAACCATTTAAGCATCAAAATGCCTAAAGTTCACCAACCATAACACCACATATATACATGCCAAACATAACAACTAGATCATTAATACAAGTCCACCTATACATAACATTATAAGCATGACCAAAACAACAAAAGCTATTGGTATATCCGTAAGATAGTGTGATAGGTCTCCGACGAGCTTTCAAACCAAACGAGCTTCCGATTATCTATAAAAACATAGGAAAGAATACTACGTAAGCATATAATGCTTAGTAAGTTCGTATAACATAAAACATAACTTACCATTTCATTACATAGCATTAAATTTTAAGATGGTATAATCCAACCAATAGCTTGGCATAAGCCTAAGCACCAACAACAACACATGTTAGCATACTTGAACATAATTCATATGAATTTAACATAGATAACCATTACACTTGGACATAATTCAATTGGATTTAACATCTTCCATAACATAACATATTTTCCATGTATCTCACCATTTCAATCTTTTCTATAAATACATATCTTGGTTCATATTGAAAACATACCATTTCCTTTCCAATTCATGCCCGTTAAATTGTTTAGAATATAATCGGATACGTGGGAAAGCTCACATGAAGTGTGCCAAACATATAGTCTTAACCTTTTCCTTTCCTTTACATCGTTGCTCAAACGAGCTGTGAAATGAGCCTGCTCACATAAACTGTGGGTTGAAATATAAATTACATGATGCTGGTCACACGAGCTATGGAGTATCTGCAACAAATGTAGGATCTTAGCCATAGGTAGGACATTCAAGACCAACACCTGAAACATGAAAACCCTAATGACATGTCATTTGTATCCTACGAATTCCTAAGGTTCAAACGGGGCTCGATAGTCATCGTAACATCTTTGGATTACATTAATTAATTACATAAAAATCAACAATTTACATATAGCTCAAAAGATAGCATTAAAACATTACACAATTACACGAACTTACCTCGACGATAAAGGCGTAGAAATGGAGTCGATTAATCCGAAGCTTTATCTTTACCTCGATCTAAATCTGTTCGAGGTCTAACTTGATGTAAATAGATAAATTCAATCTATTTAATATTCATTCTATTCAATTCAATCCAAAATTCATACATTTTCAAAATTATGCTTTTCCCCTATTATTTTGATTTCTTTACAAATTCGTCCTTATGCCCGTAAATTGAAATTCATGCAATTTCATCCACTTACTATGCTAGCCGAATTCAATATAATCCCATAGCAACTCATACAAATCATTATTTTACAATTTCACCATGTATTTTACATATTTTAAAAATAAATCCCTAATTGACATTTTCAACAAAAAACACTTTACAAAAGTTGTTTATTTATAAAAAAAATGATTCATTTTCTTCCATAAAAAATCAAGAATCACACGAATACATTCATGGAAAAACCCTAACCCTTTAATAGTTTTGCAAATTAGTCCTTGGGCTAGCTAGATTAAGCTACAACGATCCCGAAAACATAAAAATTACTAAAAACGGGACAAAGATCACTTACATGCAAGCTAGAGATTGAACCAAATGCTTCAAAGCCCTAAATACGTTCTTTATTCTTCAATTTAGATGGAAGAAGAAGATGAATGAAATAAAATGGATTTTATTTTATTAATTTTAACCTTAATTACCTATTTACATTTATACCCTTTAAAAACTTTAATAATTTCCATAAAACCAAACTCATAAATGTCCACTAACACAGTAATGGTATAATAACCACCTAAGTACTCTTATATTAAGGTTCTATAGCCATTAGTTACATTTAGTTACTAGAACTCTACTTTTGTACAATTTACGATTTAGTCTTTTTCACCAAATTAAACATGCAAACGTTAAAATTTCTTAAAGAAATTTTAATACGATCTTGATAATATACTATAGACATGAAAATAATAATAAAATAAATACTTTCACATCAGATTTGTGGTCCTAAAACCACTATTTTGATTTCATTGAAAACGAGTTGTTACAATTGGAGCTTGGACGAAGCTCTCACTGTGGCAAGAAGGGTAAGTTGAGCTGACTGTGAACTTTGGTGAAGAGGAGAAATAAGACGCTGAGTTGGGAGGATTGGACTTTAGAATCCTAGATTTCTTTATCTTTATTTTGTTTCAATTTTTCTAATCTAAACTGATATTTTGGGATATTGATGATACGAAATGTATAGCCCAGCCATGAGCTAACTTAATCTAGATGGGGTTTACTTTGGATGATGTTTTAATTTTGATTAATGTTTATTGATTAATATGGTTTATATTACTACTTTACCCAATGGTTGTTTTTGTTTAAATGCTTAAGAGAGTGTTGATGAATGCTCAATAAGTCTTAAGGTAGCTTGACACCAACAGGATTAGGTTACCTGGATCGAAGTTGGGTAATATAAATAAGTGTTGATTGAAATACTCGTGTAAAATCTAGACATAAAGCCTTACCTTACACGATTTAGAGGGTTGAGCTTTAGAAGTAGTTGCTAATCTTGAGCCTATAGACATATAGTGTTTTAAGGGTGAGTAATCCTAGGTCTTCCTTTCGACAGAGGTAAACCACATTAGCACCCAATCAAGCAATAAGTTCACCATAGTTTTTCCATAGCATTGTTCATGAGTTAGAATAAATTCCTCAGTAATCCTAGCTTTTGTGACCAATATTCCAACCTTCCCAAGTCTTTAGTACTCTTGTTTGATTTGTTGCAATGGTAATCTCTGCTAGTAGACTTCACTATTCTCACTTTTAATGTGTTAATCCCATTTTAATTTCATTAAACAACATTCGATACATTTATCTTTTATGTTCAATTGTGATAACTTAGACAAAGAGCACTCATCCAATCCTCTTGGGAACGATACTCACTCATCACTTATTACTTGATTCGATGCGTACACTTGCAGAATTCGCACATCATATTCACACGTCATAAGTTTTTGGTGCCGTTGTCGAGGATTGGTGATTTGGTAACTTTAGTTTTTGTTATTGCAATTTTATAGTTTGAATTGCTAATTTGTTTGATTCGTGATCTCAACAGGTCTATTACTAGCTGTATGCGTAAAGGCATTCCTGCTGAAAGACTCTACCCCTTAGATCCAAAAATTAAAAGGAACTTACTAAAAAGGAGGAGAAAAAAAAAAGAAATGAATCAAGACCGTAACAATCCACTTGTTGTTCATGTGCAACTTAATCCGGGAGCTCTAAATGTTAATCCTCCTATTGCTCAGATGTTTGATAATCAAGATAGACCAATTCAAGAGCATGTAATGCCTATCTTAGACAACCTGAATCCTGGAATAGGCAGGCTAAAAATTCAAGCTCCCCACTTTGAACAGAAACCTGTAATGTTTCAGATGTTTTAATCAATTGGCTAGTTTGGTGGTTTGCCAACTGACAATCCCAAATTGCACTTGAGACATTTCTAGGAGGTCTACGATTCTTTCAGACAGCAATGTGTCTCTAAAGTTGCCTTAAAACTCAAATTGTTTACGTATTCTTTAAGAGATCATGCTAGAACATGGCTCAACGATTTACCATCTAAAACAATAGAATCATGGAATAATTTCTATCAAAGATTTCTGCTGCGATATAACCCACCCAATATGAATGTCAAACTAAGAAATGACATAACATCCTTCAAGAAACTAGAGGATGAAACACTGTATGAAGCATAGGAAAGGTTTAAAGATTTACTTAGGAAATTTCCTATACATGGATTTCAGCATTTGACCCAAATAGAGATGTTCTACAATGGTTTGAATGCACAGACACATAAGGTAGTTGATGCTTCAGCTAATGGAACTTAGTTGGAAAGGTCTTACAATGAAGACTACAAGATTCTGGAAAGAATTGCCAATAATGATTATTAATACCCCACAAAAATAGTTGGAACTAGCAGAAGAGTGGTTGGATCATTCGAATTTGATGCTATTACCTCACTTTCTGCTCAGGTATCTTCTTTAACCAACATGATAAAGACCATGCAAAAGCCTAGTGAAGAGAAAGAGTTAAAAATAGCTGGGTTATCTTGTGTTTATTGTGGTGAGGATCACGCGTTTGAAGAGTGCCCCTTGAACCCAACATATGTCTATTATATGGGCAACTTCAGTAGGAACAAAAATCCTTATTCCGACATGTACAACCCTGGTTGGAAACAACACCTAAATTTTGGGTGGAGTAATCAAGGAGTTGGAAATTTCAACACGTTTATTAGACCTAATACCATGAATGTTCCACCTAGTTTCCATTAGTCTATACCGCTTCAACAACGAGTTCAACAAGGACAAACATAATTTTCTTCGTTATCTATTGAGTCTCTACTGAAGGAGAATATGGCCAAGAACGATACCGTGATTTAGAGCCAAGCATCATCGTTACGAGCTTCAGAGAATCAAGTAGGATAGATAGCTAATGCTTTGAACACAAAAACATAAAGAACTTTGACTAGTGATACCGAGAATGCAAGACCACGTGAGAAAGAGCATTATAAAGCATTCATTCTAAGAAGTGGCATACAACTCGATAGAGTTGTTAAGAATGTTGTTCCTAAATCAGCAAATTCAAAAACAATTACAAGCAAAACCCTTGAACAACCCAAGAAGAGCACCGCAATGAGAAAACTAAACCAAGCCATGCCGAAGCAAACTCAGATAGTAATGTCAAACACAATGCCCAGGCAATAACAATCATTATAACCTGAAGTTTGCCCACCCCCACCATTTGCCCAACACTTTGAAAATCACAAATAAGACTAATACTTTAGGCTATTCTTGGATGTCCTTAAGCAAATTCACATCAATATACCGTTAGTGGAAGCTTTGGAGCAAATGCCTAACTATGTCAAGTTTATGAAAGACATAATTTCAAAGAATAAATGATTGAGAGAATTTGAAACAATCACTCTCACTGAAGGGTACACTACTATGTTGACAAATAGACTTGGAAACAGGTTTGACACATTAGATTTAACTGCTCAAACTTTCAGCCCTTCTAAATTGTCCATAGAAGAACCACCCACCTTAGAGTTAAAACATCTACCTTCACAGTTAAAGTACGCATATTTAGGAAAGGATTAGACACTACCCATGGTTGTGTCTGCTGAGCTGACTAATGAGCAAAAGGTTAAGTTGTTAGCTGTGCTTAATAAATTCAAAAAGGCATTAGGTTGGACAATTGCAGATTTTAAAGGAATCAGCCCCATACCCTGTATGCATAAATTCTGTTGAAAGACTTCCATGGCAATTCTATTGAGCAGTAAAGAAGGTTGAACCCTATTATAAAAGAGGTGGTGAAGAAAGAGATAATTAAATGGTTGGATGGTGGCATTATCTACCCAATCTCTAACAACTCTTGGGTGAGCCCAGTTTAATGTGAGCCAAAGAATAGAGGTGCCACCGTGGTCAGTAAAGACAATAATGAACTTATACCTACATGAACTGTCACGGGATGACGAGTCTATTAGAGTTTGCCCAAAGAACAATCATGAGATGATTGTAATCATATATTCATTCTACCTTGTTTATTAATAAAAGGCATTGTCATTGTTATTTCAGTTTCACTTCCTATGTGTGTAAAATCGAACTTATTTATAATAATGTCCCATGAATAATATGATTATTCTTAAAAGGTCCTTAGTCAAGTATTATTGTGGGCTTGGATAACAATAATGCATTAAGAATAATATGTAGTTGATTGATGACAAAGTGTTGTCATTGACATAGGGATGTTAAAATCAATACCTGAATATATCTTAGAGAACGACATATTGGACTGACCCGCTATGAGTATGTTTCTTGGATTATTATATAATAGTTACAACATTACTCATAGTGATAACTATGTATACGATCCTTAGACTTGATATCATTATTGTCTCAACATAGTGAGTCCTATATTTTGATACAGTCAAACTTTTACTAAAACAAGTTGTACTATAAAGACTGATATTGGGATGGCACAATATATGTAGTGGGATATGATTGATCAAGATAGGATTTTTTCTCCTACATAATGGGAGCAATATCTTAGGCCACTTGATGAAGTGAGACTAGAAATGTAACAGCCTGTTTTTAGTGAAATCGAAATAGTGGTTCCAGGACCACAAATTCGAGTCAAAAAGAAAATTTATTTTAATATTATTGCATGGTTTGCATTATGATAGGAAAGACGTATGAAGATTTCAATAAGAAAATTTTACCGATTTCATGTTTAATTATAGAAATAACCAAATTGCATAAAATGTAAAACTTGAATTCTAGTAGCTAGAAGGATTAAATAGTTATGGAATTCAAAATTTGAGGTCCTTATAAGGCAAATAGACTATTAAGAGAAGTTTGTAGATATTTATGATGATTCATCCATGGAAATTTAAGAAAAGAAAATGATTAAATTGGAAAGTGGAAAAATAAAATATGATAATTAAATTAAATAACAAAATATCATGTTTTTCATCATCTTTCCTCAAATTATTTTCATGGAAATCCTAGCTAAGAGAAAAAAGTTCAAGCAAGCTAAATTGGCTTAATTTGGTAAGCATTCTTGTCCCGTTTTTAGTAATATTTATATTTTTGAGATCGTAGTAACCTAATCTACCTATTTTGGGGATTAATTTGTAAAGTTATCAAAGTATTAAAAGTTTTCCATGGATGAGTATGCTGAAATTTTGAAATTTATGGTGGAAAATGAAAGGTTCTTGATAGATAAACAACTTTTGTAAAGTGAATTTTGATGAAATTGTGATTTAGGGACTAAAGTGTAAATATGTAAACTTCATGGAAAATTTCTAAATTTTATGAATTACGTGGGCTGTAAATGTTATTTGAAAAATCCAGTTAGACTTGGAATAAGGATTAAATTGCATGAATTTTATTTTCTGAGCCTAAAGATGAAATTGTCATTTATTAAAAGTATAGGGACAAAATGGTAATTTTGCCTAAGATGTGAATTTGATGAAATTTAATGTGAATTATATTAAAATGAGTTAAATTTACTCATATATAGTTCCGGATAAACCTAGTTCAGAATTGGATCGAGAAAAACAAAAAGTATCGGATTAGTAGCCCACGAACACGAACAATTATCGAGGTAAATTCGTGTAACTAAATTATGTAAATTAATATGTTTGAATTGAATGTTGTATATGTGAATTGTATAAATATGTTCTGTATGAAAATCAGTCACATATTTGATAATACCTGATAAATGCTAAGTCCCATTTAAATAAATGAAATTCGATTCATACAGGATTTCCTGTATTGGTTGTGGTCTTGCATATGTTGCAGATACACCATAGTTCTTATGAGCAGTCTATTATAAGCCCTCTCAAGCTTCTCGTTACATGGTTCATGTGAGCATCCCGAACGGTATTGATCCTGCATGTGTTGCACTCATACCGTAGCTTTTTGTGAGCGTCTTGTTATATGATCGGTATGGATCCTCCATATAATACGGACATACCACAACACTTTATCAACGTCTCGATATAGGCTCTTTATTAGCGTCCTAATATGGCTCGGTTAAACTTCCTAACATACGGCTATCCGAAGCTTCTTAATAATAGCTCTTCGGAGTTACTTGTTAGGCTCACATGAGCTTTCTATTTCAAACTCTTATGAGTTTCCTATTATATAGCGCGGATAAGCTTCCTTTTACATGGCTTATATGAGCTTCCTGTTAAATGGCTCGAAAGAGTGCTTCCTGATTATCTGCCCTAATGGGTACCTCTGAATATGAGTTGACGGATTATAGTTTTGTACACTTCGAGTGTACTACATGTGTATCCATCGATATTTCAAATAAATTCAACGGGCAAAGTTCTGACATGGTTAAACTGAGCTTAAGATGATATGTCATGGAAATGCACATGTTAAATGGAAATATGATATGAAAAGCGTATGTATATGAAAGTTATTACATGATGAGCTCATCCTTGATTCTTGATGTTTACAATACATGACTAACAAGTTTCTTGAGATTGTATGTGTTTAGGCAAATTGCTAAATTTCTTTGGATGAATTTTGTATGCTTATCTTAAATGTAAATGATTGGTAAGTTAATTTTCTGTTATACGAACTTACTAAGCATAATATGCTTACTCTGTTTTACTTCCTCTATTTTATAGTACTCAGAAGCTCGTAAAGGTTGGAACTTGGTTTGAGACACATCACACTATCCCTTGGGCTTCTCGGTATATAAAACAAACTATATTTTGGTATAATGGCATGTATAAGCTAAGTTAAGCATAAAGAAGGAATATTTTGGTTGGAACTAGCCATATGAATGGCTTGTAATAGTTATATTTTGAAGTACAAGTATATATATTTGTGTGTAGCTTTATCATGCTTGGTATGTGTTTGAAATGGTTAAGTGATGCAAAGCACGTCGTTATATTGATAGTTAAATTGAGTTAGCACATTAAGTCTAATATGCATATAGGTGATATTATGTCATACTTAATACATGAGTTTGGCTTGATTTGAATGGTTTGAATTGGTTAGTGAACATGTTTAAGTGTTTTTGTAGGTGGAAGGCTATTTGGGTGAGAAACAATGCTTGGAAATGGTATTAGTTTGCCCATACGGGCAGAGACACTGGCGTGTGTCTCAGCCATGTGTGACACACGGTTATGCGCACGAGCGTGTCTTTTGGCCGTGTGTCCCCTGCATCTTAAAATTGAGAAACTGAATACTTCAAATTGCTTACACGGGTAGAGACATGGATGTGTGTCTCAGCCGTGTGTGCCACGCGGCCTAACAGATGGGCGTGGGACTTGCCCGTGTGACCCCTACACCTAATTTTTAAAAATTAAATTGTCCACATGGCCTAGCACACGAGCATATGGCTGGCCGTGTGACCAAAGTCAGAGATTTACACGGGCATGGACACGGGCTGGGACATGGTTGTATGCCTCACATTGAATGCCTACACGGCCTAGCGACACGAGCGTGTGTCCCCTACACCTAAGAAAAATTTTGAGATTTTTCGAAAAATTCCCTGAGTTCCCAATTTAGGCCCGACTTGTTTCTAAAGTAGAAATTGGGTCTCAAGCGCCCATTCAATGGACATTATGATTGAATATGTTTGATTTCAGTTATGAATAGTAAATGATATGTATAAACTATTGTTAAATCTATAAACTCTGATAATGCTCCGTAACCCTATTTCGGTGACGGATATTGGTTAGGAGTGTTACAGTTATTGGTATCAGAGCTACAGTTTAACCGATTTTTAGACTAATGTGGCAAG
Source organism: Gossypium hirsutum (assembly GCF_007990345.1). NCBI lineage: Eukaryota > Viridiplantae > Streptophyta > Magnoliopsida > Malvales > Malvaceae > Gossypium > Gossypium hirsutum. Next base: position 24,550,847 of record NC_053445.1, on the reverse strand, counting down.
CACGAGTTTAGCTATACATGCCATTATTTAATTTGTGATAGTGTAATCTCTCCTGGCCATTTTAAACATGTTTTTCATATAGTAATGTCGTCCAATCGAGCTGAATCCGAGAAAGCTGAGAGCAATGGTCAAGCTTCAGTTCAAAGAGCTGTTTCTAGTATTAGAAGGCCCATATCTGAGGGATGAGGCGAGGAGGCTAAAGAAGCCTTCTTTCAAATGATGAATGAATGGTTCATTGAATATTTGAGAACAAATCTTGCTGTACAAAAACCTCCCCCTCATGTTCCTCAACCAGTTCTTGATATGCCACAAGGTACAAAACCTATTAGAACTGGTAAGCCTGCGGTAGATAAAATTCAAAAATATGGGGCAGAAGAATATAGAGCTACTGTTGAAGATGATCCAAAAAGGGCTAAGTTCTAGCTAGAAAATACTATCAGGGTTCTGGATGAATTATCTTGCACGCCTAACGAATGTTTGAAATATGATCTATCTTTGCTAAAAGATTGGGCTTATCAATGGTGGAATACTCTAGTTTCTATTGTACTGAGGGAGAATGTTACATGGGAATTTAGCCAAACAAAATTCAAAAAGAAGTATATTAGGCAGAGATTCCTAGATCAGAAACGGAAGAAATTTTTAGAACTCAAATAGGGGAATATGACTGTATCTGAATATGAGTGGAAATTTATCAGATCAAATAAATATGCCAGAGAGTGTATCCCGACTGAAGTTGCCATGTGTAAACAGTTTGAAGAGGGAATAAATGGAGACATTAATCTATTAGTTGAGATTCTGGAATTAAAAGAATTTGACGTACTGGTTGATCGGGCACATAAAGCCGAATAATTAAGTAAGCAAAAGAGACAGGTAGAGATGGAAGCCTAAACCTTGAGTAAAAGATTTATGGGAAAGTCACAACCATCAACTTCAAAGAAATCAAAAAAGTATCATAATCGTTCTACCACATCTGTGGGGTATTCTTGGAAAGTTCGAGGCTCTCAATGCTTTAATCCGAGATCTCTGGCCCCATTAGTAGCAAGTTCTGGAAGTGTCGGGAATCCCAAACCTAAATGCAAGCATTGTAATAAATTTCATTTTGGTGAGTGTCGCATGACAAGCGGATCCTATTTTAGATGTAATTCTCTTCTTAACCATTATCTCAAAGATTGACCAGAATGGATTAAAAAAGATACTATTCAGACTTCAAGCCCGAGCAACCCTTCCTCGAGAGGTAGACTACCTCGTAACCTTGGCAATGTCAGTGGTAGATGAGGTACAACAAAATCAATTGTTAAATTTGAAGCACGAACACAAACAAGGACATATGCTATTTGTGCAAGAGAGGATGCCTCTGCATCAGACGTCATTACTAATACTTTTTCTCTTCTTGATACTGATATTACCACTTTGATAGACCCTGGTTCAACACATTTATACATTTGCACAAATTTAAAATTTATTAAAAATTTATCTGTTGAATCCACTGAATTCGTGGTCAAGTATCAAACCCCCAAGGCCAATATGTGATGGAGGATAAAATTTGCAAGAAATATTCGCTAATGATACGAGGTTTCTATTTTCTGGCTAATTTGATGTTACTGTCATTTGACGAATTTGATGTAATCCTGGGTATGGATTGGTTAACCCAGCATGATGCAGTGGTAAATTGTGAAAAGAAATATATTGTATTAAAATGTCAGAATGGTGAATTGCTCCGTGCTGAATCTAATAAACTGGATGGGTTGTCTAATGTGATCTCAGCTATGTCAACATAAAAATATATCAGGAAAAGGTATGATGCTTATCTTATATATCTGTTGGACACTAAAGTATCTGGATCGAAGATTAAGTCTGTGCCGGTTGTTTTTGAATTTTCTAACATGTTTCCAGAAGAATTACTCAGATAACCACCGGCCAGAGAGGAAAAATTTTCCATAGATCTTGTTTCTAAAAAAACACCTATATCTATAGCACCTTACAGAATGACTCCTACAGAATTAAAGTAGTTGAAAGCTCAGTTGTAAGAACTAATGGACAGAGATTTTGCTCGACCTAGTTCTTCACCTTAGGGTGCGCCAGTTTTGTTTGTTAAAGAGAAATATGGGTCGTTTAGATTATGTATTGATTACCGGCAGCTCAACAAAGTCACTATTAAAAATAAGTATCCATTTCCTCGTATTGATGACTTGTTCGATCAGTTGAAAGGTGCTATTATGTTTTCAAAGATTGATCTTCATTCCGGTTACTATCAGCTACAGGTGAAAGATTCAAATGTGCCAATGACAGCCTTCAGAACCAGGTACAAGCATTATGAGTTTCTTGTGATGCCGTTCGGCTTGACTAATGCACCTGCGATATTCAAGGATTTAATGAATAGAATTTTTAGACCGTATTTGGATAGATTTGTGGTGGTATTTATTGATGATATTTTTGTATACTGCCGAGATGAAAATGAACATGTTGATCATTTGATAATTGTTCTGCAAACACTGCACGAGGAATAGTTGTATGCCAAATTTAGTAAATGTGAATTTTGGCTTTGCAAAATTGATTTTCTTGAGCATATAGTATCTACTGAAAGCATCAAAGTGGACCCGAATAAAATTTTAGCAATTGTTAATTGGAAACCACCGAAAAATGTATCTAAAGTTAGAAGTTTTCTGGGATTAGCTGGTTACTACTGGAGATTTGTAAAAGGATTTTCGATGATAGCTTTTCCAATGACACGGTTGTTATAGAAAGATGTGAACTTTGAATGATCTGATAAATGTCAGCAGAGTTTTGACAGATTGAAAGCTTTGTTGACTAAAGCACCAGTTTTAGTTCAGCCTGAATCGGGTAAGGAATTTGTAATTTTTAGTGATGCATCATTAATTGGTTTGGGTTGTGTTTTGATGCAAGAAGGAAAGTAATAGCCTATTCTTCTAGACAGCTTAAACCACATGAAAAGAGTTACCCGATACATGATTTAGAGTTGGCAGCCATTTTTTTGCATTGAAAATTTAGCGACACTATCTATTTGGTGAAAAGTGTCATATATTCACTGATCACAAGAGTTTAAAATATTTGATGTCGTAAAAGGATTTAAACTTGAGATAGCGTAGGTGGCTTGAATTATTGAAAGATTATGATCTGGTTATCGACTATCATCCGGGAAAAGCCAATGTGGTTGCAGATGCTTTGAGCAGAAAGTCTATGTTTACTTTGTAAGTAATGAATACCCGATTGTTGTTATCTGATGATGGTTCAATCATAGCTGAGTTAAAAGATAAACAAACATTTCTACAGCAGATTTGTGAAGCTCAGAAAAATGATGTGAATTACAAGCTAAACGGGGTACAATGTGAGTTAATTTCTGATTCAAAATTTCAAATTACGCCAGATGATTGACTGTTATTCAGAGGCAGAATATGTGTACTGAAGAATTCAGAACTTGTACAGAAAATTTTGAACGAAGCTCGTAATAGTATTATATCTGTTCATCCTTAAAGTAACAAAATGTATCATGATTTGAAAAAGATGTATTGGTGGTTGGGAATGAAACAGGATATTTCTGAATTTGTATCTAAATGTTTGATATGTCAACAAGTTAAAGTTGAACATCAAGTACCTTTGGGATTATTACAGCCAGTAACAATACCGGAACAGAAATGGGAAAGAGTTACCATGGACTTTGTATCAGGATTACCCCTATCCCCGAAAAAGAAATATGCTATTTGGGTAATGGTTGATCGTTTAACAAAGTCTTCACACTTTATTCCGGTACGTATGGATTTCTCCTAGATAGATTAGTAGAGTTATATGTTTCTGAGATTGTTAGACTACATGGAGTGCCGGATTCCATTATTTTAGACAGGGATCCTCGGTTTACATCTCGATTCTGGAATAAGTAGCAAGAAGCTTTGGGTACACAGTTACATTTCAGTACCGCATTCCATCCTCAAACTGATGGTCTGTCTGAGCATGTGACTCAGATTTTAGAAATTATCCTTCGGTGCTGTGTACTAGAATTTGAAGATATCTTGGAAAAGTATCTACCTTTAGTTGAATTTGCATACAATAATAGTTATCAGTCCAGTATTAAAATGGCACTATATCAGGCTCTATATGGTCGTAAATGCATAATTTTGTTGTATTGGAGTTGATCTAATTCGTGAGACTAAAGAAAAAGTGAAAGTGATCAAAGACAGTTTGAAAGCAGCTTCTGACCGTCAGAAATCCTATGCAGATTTAAAACATAAAGAAATAGAGTTCCAAGTTAGTGACAAAGTATTTCTAAAAGTTTCACCTTGGAAGAATGTTCTTCATTTTGGTCGTAAAGGAAAATTGAGCCCACGGTTCTTTGGGCCATATGAAATCATCGAAAGAATCGGATTTGTTGCATATTGATTAGCATTACCACCCAAGCTTGACAGAATTCATAATGTTCTCCACATGTCAATGTTGAGACGGTATCAGTCAAATCCTTCACATGTTATTTCTCAAGCAGAAGTTGAGATTCAGCCTGACATGACTTACATAGAAGAACTGATCAAAATTCTTGCACGGGAAATGAAAGAGTTAATAAATAAAAAGGTAGCTTTAATGAAAGTTCTTTGGCAACGACATGGAATAGAAGAAACTACTTGGGAACCAAAAGAAACAATGAGGAAGCAATATCCGAACCTCTTTACTGGTAAGATTCTAGAGGACGGCAATTCTTTAAGGGAGAGAGTTGTAACAGCCCGTTCTTAGTGAAATTGGAACAGTGGTTTCAGGACCACAAATCCGACTCAGAAAGAAAATTTATTTTAATATTATTGCATGGTCTGCATTATGATAGGAAAGACATATGAAAATTTCGATGAGAAAATTTTACTGATTTCATGTTTAATTATAGAAAGGACCGAATTGCATAAAATGCAAAAGTTGAATTCTAGTAGCTAGAAGGACTAAATAGCTATGGAATTCAAAATTTGAGGTCCTTATAAGGCAAATAGATGATTAAGAGAAGTTATTAGATATTTATGATGATTCATCCAAGGAAATTTAAGAAAATAAAATGACTAAATTGGAAAGTGGAAAAATAAAAGATGATAATTAAATTAAATAACAAAATATCATCTTTTCCATCATATTTCCCCAAATTATTTTCATGGAAACCCTAGCTAAGAGAAAAGAGTTCAAGCAAGCTAAATTGGCTTAATTCAATAAGCATTCTTGTCCCGTTTTTAGTAATTTTTATATTTTCAAGATCGTAGTAACCTAATTTACCTATTTTGGGGATTAATTTGTAAAGTTATCAAAGTATTGAAAGTTTTTTATGGATGAGTATACTGAAATTTTGAAATTTATGGAGGAAAATAAAATGTTCTTGATAGATAAACAACTTTTGTAAAGTGAAATTTGATGAAATTATGATTTGGGGACTAAAGTGTAAAGATGTAAAATTTATGGAAATTTTTTGAATTTTATGAATTACATGGGCTGTAAATGTTATATGAAAAATCCAATTAGACTTGGAATAAGGATTAAATTCCATAAATTTCATTTTTCGAGCCTAGTGACGAAATCGTTATTGATTAAAACTATAGGGGTAAAATGGTGATTTTGCCTAAGATGTGAATTTTATGAAATTAAATGTGAATTGTATTAAAATGAGTTAAATTTACTCATATATAGATCCGGATAGACCTAGTTCAAAATTGGATCGAGGAAAATAAAAAGTATCGGATTAGTAGCCTATGAACACGAACAATTATCGAGGTAAGTTCGTGCAACTAAATTATGTATATTAATATGTTTGAATTGAATGTTGTATATGTGTGAATTGTATAAATGTCTTCTGTATGAAAATCAGTCACATACCTTATAATACCCAATAAATTTTAAGTCTCGTTTAAATAAATGAAATTCGATGGATACTGGATTTCCCATATTATAAAGCATTGTAAAGCATTCACTTTGAGAAGTGGCACACAACTCAATAGAGTTGTTAAGAATGTTGTTCCTAAATCAACGAATTTAGAAACAATTACAAGCAAAACCATTGAACAACCTAAGAAGAGAACCGCAACTGAGAAAACTAGACCAAGTCATGTCGAAGCAAACTCAAATAGTAATGTCGAACACAATGGCTAGGCAAAACAATCATTACAACCTGAAGTTAGCCCACCCCCACCATTCCCCAACGCTTTCAAAATCACAAATAAGACCTACATTTTAGGCGATTCTTGGATGTCCTTAAGCAAATTCACATCAATATACCGTTAGTGGAAGCTTTGGAGCAAATGCCTAACTATGTCAAGTTTATGAAATACATACTTTCAAAGAAGAAATGATTGGGAGAATTTGAAACATTCACACTCACTGAAGGGTGCACTGCGATGTTGACAAATAAATTTCCTCCAAAGTTGAAGAACCCAAGATGCTTCACAATACTTTGCTGAATTGGTAACCAATTCATTGGGAAGGCCTTGTGTGATTTAGGAGCGAGCATAAATCTTATGCCCATGTCTGTGTTCAAAAATTTGGGAATTGGTGAAGCAAGACCTACCACAATAACCTTGCAACTGGCAAATTGATCACATGGACACCCAGAAGGTAAAATCGAGGATATACTAGTAAGGGTAGATAAATTCATTTTTCCTGCTGATTTCATTGTGTTAGATTGTGAAGCTGACAAAGATGTGCCTATTATTTTGGGTAGACCTTTCCTTGCAATAAGTAGGACTGTGATTGATGTTCAAAAGGGAGATTAACTATGAGGGTGAACGATCAACATATCACTTTTAATGTTTTCAAGGCTCTGAAATGTCCTGAAGATATTGATGAGTGTTATGCTGTCGGTTTGTTAAATGTCGTCGTAGAAGAGAAATTTGAGAAAGAATACCATAACAAAGAGCATAGTGAATCAGATTCAGTTGATATTGATGATGAAGAGCCACTAGGAAACCACAATGAGTTGTTGCAATCCAAACTAATTGTCGATAAACTTGGAAAGAGGTTTGACACATTAGATTTATCTGCTCGAACTTTCAGCCCTTCTAAATTGTCCATAGAAGAACCACCCACCTTAGAGTTAAAACCTCTACCTTCATAGTTAAAGTACGCATATTTAGGAAAGGATAACACGCTACCCATAGTTGTGTCTGCTTATCTGACTGATGAGCAGGAGGTTAAGTTGTTAGTTGTGCTTAATAAATTCAAAAAGGCATTAAGTTGGACAATTACAAATATTAAAAGAATCAGCTCCATACCCGGTATGCACAAAATTCTGCTGAAAGACTTCTATGGCAATTTTATTGAGCAGCAAAGGAGTTTGAACCCTATTATGAAAGAGGTGGTGAATAAAGAGATAATCAAATGGTTGGATGACGACATTATCTACCCAATCTCTAACAGCTCTTGGGTGAGTCCATTCCAATGTGCGCCAAAGAATGGAGGTGTCACCGTGGTCAGTAACGTCAATAATGAGCTTATAAGCACCAAATTGCATAAAATGCAAAAGCTGAATTCTAGTAGCTAGAAGGACTAAATAGCTATGGAATTCAAAATTTGAGGTCCTTATAAGGTAAATAGACCATTAAGAGAAGTTTGTAGATATTTATGATGATTCATACATGAAAATTTAATAAAAGAAAAGGACTAAATTGGAAAGTGGAAAGATAAAATATGATAACTAAATTAAATAACAATATATCATCTTTTTGATCATCTTTCCCCAAATTATTTTCTTGGAAACCTTAGCTAAGAGAAAAGAGTTAAAGCAAGCTAAATTGGCTTAATTGGGTAACCATTCTTGTCCCGTTTTTAGTAATTTTATATTTTCGAGATCGTAGTAACCTAATCTACCTATTTTAGGGATTAATTTGTAAAGTTATCAAAGTATTAAAAGTTTTTCATGGATGAGTACGCTAAAATTTTGAAATTTATGGTCGAAATTGAAAGGTTGTTGATAGATAAACAACTTTTGTAAAGTGAATTTTGATGAAATTGTGATTTAGGGACTAAAGTGTAAAGATGTAAAATTTATGGAAAATTTCTAAATTTTATGAATTACATGGGTTGTAAATGTTATATGAAAAATCTAGTTAGACTTGAAATAAGGATTAAATTGCATGAATTTTATTTTTCGAGCCTAAAGAAGAAATCGTCATTTATTAAAAGTATAGGGGCAAAATGGTAATTTTGCCTAAGATGTGAATTTGATGAAATTGAATGTGAATTGTATTAAAATGAGTTAAATTTACTCATATATAGATCCGGATAGACCTAGTTCAGAATTGGATCGAGGAGAACAAAAAGTATCGGATTAGTAGCATTCGAACACAAACAATTATCGAGGTAAGTTCGTGCAACTAAATTATGTATATTAATATGTTTGAATTGAATGTTGTATATTTGTGAATTGTATAAATGTCTTCTGTATGAAAATCAATCACATATCTGATAATACCCGGTAAATGTTAAGTCTCGTTTAAATAAATGAAATTCGATGGATACAGGATTTCCCGTATTGGTTGTGGTCTTGCATATGTTGCGGACACACCATAGCTTTTACGAGCATCATGTTATAAGCCCTCTCGAGCTTCTCATTACATGGTTCCTGCGAGCATCCCGATCGATTTTGATCTTGCATGTGTTGTGCTTATACCACGGCTCTTTGTGAACGTCCTGTTATATGATCGGTATGGATCCTCCATACAGTGCAAACATACCGCAACGCTTTATGAGTGTCCCGATGTAGGCTCTTTATGAGTGTCCTAATATGGCTCGCTTGAAATTCCTGATATATGGCTATCTAGAGCTTACTGATAATAGCTCTTCGGAGTTACCTGTTAAGCTCACATGAGCTTTCTATTTCAAACTCTTATGAGTTTCCTATTATATAGCCTGGATAAGCTTCCTGTTACATGGCTCATATGAGCTTCCAGTTATATGGCTCGAAAGAGTGCTTCTTGATTATGTGCCCTAATGGGTACCCTTGAATATGAGTTGACGAATTATAGTTTTGTACACTTCGAGTGTACTATATGTGTATCCATCGATATTTCAAATAAATTCAACGGGCAAAGTTCTGACATGGTTAAACTGAGCTTAAGATGATATGTCATGGAAATGCACATGTTAAATGGAAATATGAATTGAAAAGCATATGTATATGAAAGTTATTACATGATGGGCTCATCTTTGATTCTTGATGTTTACATGTAATACATGACTAACAAGTTTCTTGAGATTATATGTGTTTAGGCAAATTGCCAAATTTCATTGGATGAATTTTGTATGCTTATCTTAAATGTAAATGATTGGTAAGTTAATTTTCTATTATACGAACTTACTAAGCATAATATGCTTACTCTATTTTACTTCCTCTATTTTATAGTACTCGAAAGCTCGTAAAGGTTGGAACTTGGTCAGAGACACATCACACTATCCCTTGGGCTTCTCGGTATATAAAGCAAACTAAAATTTGGTATAATGACATGTATAAGCTAAGTTAAGCATAAAGAAGAAATATTTTGGTTAAAACTAGCCATTGGAATGACTTGTAATAGTTATATTTTGAAGTACAAGTATATACATTTGTGTGTAGATTTATCATGCTTGGTATGTGTTTGAAATGGTTAAGTGATGCAAAGCATATCGTTATATTGATGGTTAAACTGAGTTAGCGCATTAAGTCCAATATGCATATAGGTGATATTATGTCATACTTAATTCATGAATTTGACTTGATTTGAATGGTTTGAATTGGTTGGTGAACATATTTAAGTGTTTTTGTAGATGGAAGGCAATTTGGGTGAGAAATACGGCTTGGAAATGATCTTATTTTGTCCATACAGGCAGAGACACAGGCGTGTGTCTTAGCTGTGTGTGATAGACGGTCATGCGCACGGGCGTGTGGTTTGGCCGTATGTCCCCCTCATCTTAAAATTGAGAAATAGGATGCTTTGAATTGCTCACATGGGTAGAGACACGGGCATATGTCTCAGCCGTATATGCCACACGGCCTAACACATGGGCGTGTGACTTGGCCGTCTGACCCCTGCACCTAATTTTTGAAAATTAAATTGTCCACACGATCTAGCACACTGGAGTGTGGCTGGCCGTGTGACCCAAGTTAAAGAGTTACACGGGCTAGGACATGACCATATGCCTCACATCGAATGCCCACACGGCCTAGCCACATGGGTGTGTGTCCCTTGCACCTAAGAAAAATTTTGAGATTTTGTGAAAAATTCTCTGAGTTCTCGATTTAGTCCCGACTTGTTTCTAAAGCATAAATTGGGTTTCAATGGCCCATTTCAAGGACATTATGATTGAATATATTTGATTTTGGTTATGAATAGTAAATGATATGTGTAAACTATTTTTAAATCTGTAAACTTCGATAATGCTCCGTAACCTTGTTCCGATGATGGATATGGGTTAAGGGTGTTATAAGAAATGCATGGCCATGCTCAAATAAGTTAATATAAGATATTACACTTATTTTTTTATTGTAGTCTACTTCGGGTATCAAGAAACATGAGATTGGACTTTGCAACTGTGACTATTTCAGACTTGAGTCCAATCGAGATATAAAGGACAAACATATATAATATATGTGAAAATTTATCACAGAAAGGTTATGTCGAACCACAACTTCTTGTAACTTGGGTAGCAATGATGCATTGCTAGATGTCACTCATTTGTTGTAACGTTAGAAGTGTTCTTATATTACTACCAATGTTACAAGAGCCTACAGGGTGACACCCTATGGTTGAAACGAACAGAATCTAAACACAGTTGGTATTAAATTTAACTATCATGAGAATTATATTAATTATTGAATTAATTTAATTTGACAGTTAAATAATAAACACAGTCTTTAGGCTTTTTGGTTCTCTTCCTTTCCACTTGTGGTGGCCTAGAGACCTTAGCCTTACCTTTCTTAATGCATTTCCCTTCCCTTTTGAGGAAGAAGCAACGACTATATTCGCTTCTTTTCTTCGGATCGGCTGACCGTCGTTCAACATCAAATCATAGGACTGTAATTCCTTCATGAGTTGTGTAAGCGTCAGGTTTTTGTTGCTAAGGTTATATGTGGCCTGAAAACCAACAAAATCTTTTGACAGGCTTTTAAACTTTAAAATAGTTAAATTTTAAATTAGTGGTTAGGACCAAATCGGCTCATTTTTAGCACTCCACACTCGGATTGGGTGTTAAGGTTGGGTAAGGGTGTTACAAGAACTCACATCATAAGCATACAACCATAAGAATTTTACGCAAAAAATACAATAAATAACCATTCTCGGGTCTTATATGCACTTCTTTAACATCATTTCAAGATGTAATTATATATATACACTCTACTCTCAATATCCAAATGTTCAATTTCAATAAAACTAATCCCTAATGAAATTACTTTCACTTTCATATATTTATGCTTTTATTCATAACATTATACCAATTTTTTGTACATACATATTAACTTCTCATGTAACAGTCAATTTATTAGCATTTAGTTCATTTCTACATTTGTTCATGTATATGACACTTATTCATACATTAGTATCACAATTAAGTTTATAAGTCCCATTTCACTTAAACATTTTAATAATTTTGGAGCCTAATAGCTCTTTCATACATATTTGGCCCCCAGGGCTTATTTTCAACTCAAATCTAATAGTATCACAACTCATATTTCCATTACATTTCATTACCATTTAACCAATTCTTCTATTTTTAACCCTATTAACCAAATACGGACTCGGTACGGATACACGGATCTGTCACCCGAGTTGCTTCTCAATGATTACGCTATAACGATAAATAATACCATCCCAGATTATCCAACAACAATGGTTTTCTCAAGTCAATCAATCTGTCACCCTGTATTGCCTAACAACGATGACTCAATGCATAATATTTACCACCCTGGATTGCCCGAACACGATGGTTTTACTCAGTACTCTGACCCTATGCCATGCCAACTATAACCGACTCAGTTCGAACAGCTAACAAGGTAACCACGTTCAACTTCATTATATTATTCAATTCATGCTTTCTTATACTAATTTCATCATCAAATCATCAATTCAACACATAATATAACATATTTCAACTTAAATTCATACCAATTATACATATCAAGTAAGTAATAAAGTTTTCTATTCTACACAACTTAGTCATTGCTTTGATATTCAATCTAAATCATATCAATTTAGCTCAAGCAATCATCAAGTAATCACCTCCAACTCCATATAATGAAGAATGTATAAATATGCAGAAAATAAATGATTCTCGAATCATAGGATTACAAACCAGAAATTTCAAGCTATTCGTCGACAACTTTGGATTTTCCTTTCCCTTTCGATTAATCCAGGTCAATGTTGGCTATAGATTAACATAAGCATACAACACAATCAATATTCAACAAATTCATAATCAATTATAAATTTATGCAAATTTTACAATTTATTCAATTTAGTCCTTAAAATCGGGACTAACCTAACTTCCAATTTAAAGCTTCAAATTGAATTTTGATTTCACTATTACTCATTAGTGAGCCCCTATTTCTTATTTATATAGTAAATTTTTCAATTTAGTCAATTTGGTCCCTAATGTACGAAACTATCAATAATGCTTTATAGTTTAGTCCTTTTCTCAAACTAAGCTTAAAATCTATCAATTTAACACCTAAAACTTCAAGAAATCAACAATGGAAACTTCCTAAAACTTTAAAAATTTTACAAATTGGTACATGGGCTAGCTAAATCAAGCTCCCATGACTTCAAAAACATAAAAATTACAAGAAAATGACTAAATTGCATTTCTAAATTTTTGGCCAAAAGCTTTAACTCCCTTAAGTGTTTTTCTTTCTTTTGTTTCGTGCAAACGAGGAAGAAGATGAAGCTATTCATCTTTCTTCCACTAACTTATATATACAATTAAGATTAATTAAACATGGTTTAGTTTAACAAATATTAATTTAACTAAACTAATGGTCCCTTTAATCCAACCATTCATTAGCATATAATTATCATGGTCTAATTGCTATTTTAATCTTTCGATTAATTGCAACTTAAGTCCTCAATTCATTTTCTAATTAAAATTCTATAGCAATTAAACTTTACAATTTAGTCCCTGAGCCCTAATTAAACACAATTTCAACTAAATTATTTATCCAAAATTCAGTTCATCTATATAATAACTTCCTAAATATATTCATTAAATATTTATGAGCTCAGTTTTCAGAAATGGGGTTTGAAAATTGCCTTTTCTAACACTACTAGAAACCATGTCATTACAAATTTATACTCAATTCACATTCAAAGACATAGCCACTCATATTCTTTATTTTATTCAAATTTAGTCCCTATACTCAGAATATGCATATTTTTTGATATCTAACATTAGATCAAAATATGATTTCATATTCTTTCATTAAGGACTCTATATTTTTTATTTATCGCATAATCTCTTGACATGTGTTTCAATTTATTCAATTTAGTCCCTAATGTTACAAAGTTATCTAACAAGCTTAATTAACTTTACAATTTATTCCTTATCATGATCTAAGCTTAATAACTATCAAATTCAAGTCTAATTCATCAATTTCTTTATAATTTCAACTTGCTAAAAACTTAGCAATTGAACAAATTGATACAAAGGCTAGCTAAATCAAGCTCCCATGATCATAAATCTATAAAAATTACAGGAAAAAGGTTTGGTTACCTTTGCTAATTTGTGGTCGAATATTGTTGAAAACTTAAGGCCTTTTCTTTCTTCTTTCTTCATTCTTCATTCTTCAAAGTTCAGTGGAATTCTACTATGCTAATCTATATATATATATATATATATATATATCATGTTTAGTTAATAATTAAGTTTGTTTGGTTAACTTAATTAAGGTTTTATTATGCTAATTTAATTATAAGATTAATTAAGTGAAAACAAGCATCATCATCCACTAACCTATGTTGAATAATGATTAAATAATCATTTTGGCCCTTTGGATAATTATTATCTAGGTCCTTAACCTTTTTCTAAATTAAAATTCAATAGCGATTAGGCTATTATAATTTAGTCCCTGAGCTTTAATTAACCATTTTCTCGATTAAATTACTTAATCAAAGTTCAATATGTTTTCATACTAACTTTATAAATCTTTATATTTTGCCTTTATAGATCCAATTTACAGAAATGAGATTTTGAAACCATATTTTTTGACACTAGTAAAAATCAAGTCATTACGGAAATGGGTAAAAGGTCATTCATTCCATTTTCAATTTTAGGTCTTTTCTCTTATAATATCCACCATAAATAATCTTTCTTTACAATGGAAGAATTTGAAGCCGCTACTTTAATTTTTTAGGATTTTAAAACACCTAAAATGGTTAGTTTTGGGGTTTTAATATTTTTCTTGTTGATTTATATAACCTTTAAAATGACATGGATATTATGTGTAAAAGAATTAATGATAAAATTTCCACGTCATTCATTAATAACCACATTATCAAACTCTTACAGCATGTTTGGTTGGGGGAATAGGAATGCATTCCCCCAATTCGGTGGCCCCCACCTATTCCATTGTTTGGTTGGTTGTAATGGGCTATTACAGCCTTATTCCATGCAGGGTTATTCGACGCAAAACTGTCATTTACCATTCGGCACTCTCCCCACGGAATAGCTATTCAGAATGAAAAATTAGGTCTGAGTTTCAACTTTACCCTTCTCATTTCTTTCTCACGTCTTTTTTCATTCTTCTTCCCATTTCCTTCCAATCTTCTTCTGGGTTGCAGGGTTATGGATGCCCAGGTCTCTCCCTCACTGGAAGTGCTATTGCTCTCACATTGCTATTGGTTTCCTAGGGTTTTTGTTTGTTTTTGAAGGACAAACTAGTGAAGTTAATCTCATGTTGAAGATCTTCAAGAAGAAAACATCTCCCAAAGGTATTTTAGGTTTGATTCCATCGTTGCTTTCTTGCTCTCTTTTTTCTTTTTCCTGCATTTTGCGGTCATTCTTTAATTGTTCACTTCCTTTGTTAGTTCTGTTTCACTGTGTTTTTCATTATTTTTAAAATTTTCATTTCGTTTTTTTTGTAATTCCAGATGCTTTGCGGACGAGCAAGTGAGAAATGGCAGTTGCAACACGAGGTATGTGTTTTTAAAAAAATTCTATATCTACTTCACATAAAATCTTTGTTGCTGGAGCTTTTTCATTTCTCCTAAATTATACGAATCTGACATCTGTGTTCTGCAACATATTTGATTTGAATGAGTGATTATGATTCTCGAAAGGTAAGGAAAAATGCTTACCTGAAAGTTGAATTCTTAGATTCTGGATTGAAGTTTGTTCATTCTTCCGTTGGAGCTGAAGTTTTATGTGGAATCATAATATGCTTTGTACCCTTTTACTTCTACTTCTTGTTTTAACCCCTTTCTTGCATGTGATCTTTGTTGAGACAATTGATTTAGAAAAAAAAAGAGTGCAAGGAATTTGGCCGTTTGTGTTTTGGAATTAAGCTTAATTACTAAACTTGCTATTTTGAACAACCACTTCCTTTCGTGATATATACTGTGTGCTGGAATTTTCTTACGTCTTCGTCTTCTCTTGTAGACTTCTCTGTCATTCGTGTAATTAAATGTTATTCATGGAGAACTTGCAACTCGTTTTTAGCACATTAGCTCTACTCTGATTTGTTCAGTTGCTATAGTAGTCTGGGAGTGATTATGCTCAGGCCATGTTGCTTTGGCTTTTAATTTTCCAATAGCACAGCTATTTATTAGTGTTAGAGATGTAATCTTTATTGCTATTGCCTTTCCTGAAAGTGAATTAGAGATTGGAGTAAGAAATTGATGAATGGTAATAAGAAGAGGGATAAAATACAAATGCATCTATGTTACTTGTACTCAGATATGAGTGTTGGTTAGGAGTATGTATGGATTTTTTTAAAGTTTTTTCATGTATTTAGAGGATCCTTAAAGGTCGTATCTTCTCTATATTTGTCAAACATGAGTGTTAGACACAAGTACTTCAAGAAAAATAGGGAGTCCTAACAACATAATAAATGTACGGCATTTGCAGAGTCCAGTTTATTAGTTTACCCACATGCGATACTCACCCAAATCCGTGTAACATAGGACCCGACTACTGCTAGTGAGCTTTTGGTTATGTAATTATGTGTCTGATTTTTCTTTCCAATGTTGTATTAGATTCTAAACTATTGTTTATTTTTCCATGTTATCTTGTTAGTCTGATTAGTTATGGTAGTCACGTTAGAGGTCCCAGAATATGGTTTATTCTAACCTTGAGAAACTACTAGAGAGCAGATTATGGTGTCTGGCTCCAAACGAGGACTTGGTACATCATAAAGGAGCCGGTAACTACCGAAAGAAAATGTAGTCACTGCCCTAGAACAGGTGCAATATGGTTTTTCTGTTTATTTTGACGACTTATCTGATCTTAACATGTGCTTAATGATACAAAAATACAATAGAGTCAAACTTGTCCTGGATCACTATAGTATAGATAAGCATGGATAGATGCAAATGCCAGTATCTGTCATCTTCATAGATTTCTTATGGGGAATTAAGTTAATTTTGTGATTCAGGTCTTGAGTGACCCTCAAAGAAGAGCAATTTGCCTTGCACCCTTGAAGAGCTGTATACTGGTTCAACAAGGAAGATGAAGATCTCAAGAACTATAGTTAATGCATAGGGTATGAATCTTCATCTCATACATGATCCTCTATTGCATTTGCTTGACTAAAGTTTCATTTTGATATACTTTTTAGTTTCTGCAAGTTGACTATCACAGCATGCATTTTTTTATGAACTCAAGAGAGGAAAATAAAGACAATAAATTATATTTTCGATCGAATGGTGGCTGACGAGTTTATTTCTTTCATATTCTTTGATATTGTGTTTTCGATGCTTGCATATTGTTTTCATGCTAAAAACTATGAACTCAACTGAGATATTCTCACCTTAATTACACTGTTGTGATGATGGCATCATTATTGGTAGCTTTATATTTTTGATCTTGCTGATCGGACAATACTTTGGATCTTTACAGGCGACAAGCATAGGAATTAGAAATATTAACCATTGATGTGAAGCCAGGGTGGAAGAAAGGAATAAAGATTACTTTTCTAGATAAAGGAAATTAGCAGCCAAACCAGCTTCCAGCAGACCTTGTAGTTGTAATCTAACTACTCTTGATGGCGGTGGTGGTGATGACACCATTTTCTAATTAACTTTAGGTATCCTATCTTTGTATAGTTTTTGTAAAGATGAGCTAGATGTATGAAAAGAACCATATATACATAGTGGGAAGTTGAAACCTCATCCAGTCAATGCTGTTGTATGTGAACTTAATTGGCTTTTGCAATGAAAAAACCATGAATGTATGATAGTGGATTATGACATATAAACTAATGAAATCATGTAACTTTTTGTTAATATATGAATTTTATGTTTGAATGTGAAATATAATTCTCAAGTTATTTATTACTTCTAATATTTTATTTTTTATTGTAGAATAATTAAATTATTTGTTTCACTAATGATATTTTAGCACGTTAAATATGTATTGCAGTTTAAAAATAATAAAGTAGATTATATATTATTATTTTTATAGTATTATATATTATGATTTTTTATTAAATTATATTTAATAATAATTATGTTAAAATATGATTAAATTATTTATTATTTATTATTATAATAAATAATAAATAATTTAATCATATTTTAACATAATAATTATTTTTATAGTATTATATATTATGATTTTTTATTATATTATATTTAATAATAATTATGTTAAAATATGATTAAATTATTTATTATTTATATTAATAATCTTATTAAAATTTAATAACAATAACAATAATTATCTATCTAAAAAAATTCTGCTAAGGGTATTCTAGTCATTTTACTTTTTTTTCTTTATGTTATTACAATATCATTCCATTCAACCAAACACAAGAATATTATTACAGTTCTATTCCATTCCATTCAACCAAACAATTGAATTACTATTACAGTTCTATTCCATTACAGCTCTATTCTATTACAGTTCTATTCAATTACAGCTCTATTCTATTATAGCGAACCAAACGTGCCCTTAGTGATTTAACCAAATTGGACTCATAAAAACAAAAGTGATAATTTAAGTGATCATTTTGTAATTTTTTAGAGTTAGATGGACTAGCTTTAAACTTACTAATAGTTGGATGACCATTTATGTAATTTACTTAAGAAATTTAAATACCAAGATAAAAAAGTATAATTTAGTTATCAATTTTTGAGTTAAGCCCTAATTTTATATTCTCACCTTATAAAAGTCATTTTGTACTCTATAAGGGTGTAATTGAGCTGAGCTAAGCACAAATACTGCCAAGCTTGAGCTTGAGTTCGACTCAAAATTCAGAACTCAATACTTGGCTCGAGCTCGATTGGACATTTATTTTTAGCCTTGAGTTAAGCTTGAGATATAATTGATTAAGCTTATTTATTAATTTTTGTATTCAAGCTAAAACTCAAGCTTAGTTCAATAATTAAGTTTAATGTTAATAATATGTATTAAGAGTATTAACATAATTTAATAATATAAAAATATAAAAAAACTCGATAAAACTTGCAAGCCATTCGAGTCTAAATATTACTAATTCAATAATTATAAATAGAATTCGATTTTTTCAAATAGAATTCAAATATCTACTAAATACCAAATCTCATTTACGCCCTAAATCCTTAAATATAAACACACAGTGAAACATAAACTTTAATTTTATCCTTAAAATATTCAATCCCATCACTAGCAAATTAAGTGATCGATCTCATCACCATTACTATATTTAATTTCACCGGAACCGATCAAATTAACCCTGAGCGTTTAACCAAATCTAGTAAGCTTGCAACCGCGACAACTCAACCGAAAACTGAGAGGAGAAAGCTATTTATTTTTATTTTATTTTAGTTTAGTTCTGAAAGAAACTTTAAAGATCCAATTCGGTTCAAGGCTTTTACAGATCTACGAATCATCCAAATATATCCTATCTCATTCTCGATCTTATTACTCTCCTTACCGCTACTTGAAATATTGAAATTAATTCAAATCCTTACAATCCATTTTCAACCAACGCTAAAACCCTAGCATTCGGCGAGATCCGAATTCCCAAAAAATGGATGCTCCGCAAGGCGGATCCGACGGCGACAAAACCAATCCTTCCTCTTCTCCTGTCTCCGTTGTCTCCAATTTCTGGAAAGGTATCATCAAGTTTAGCTTCATTCGGAATTATTCTTCTTTAAGTGTTAATTTTGTTTTGTTCAACCATTTCCATTGGAGTTATATTTAGATGTTAACTAATCAGGCTGCATTTTTTGTTGAAAATCTTGACCGCTTTTAGTTTGATTTTTTACTCTTTTTCTGAGGGTGGGAGAGAAAAATGAGACACGAAATCAGAAGAGGTTGCCATTTCTATCCATGTTAAAAAAAAAACAAAAATCAATCTTCCAGAAAATTGGATAGTTTTGGAAGGAGAAAGTGTGAAAGATGAGTCAAGTACTGCAAATTTTCAATATTCTCCAATTTTTTTCGTCTGCATCTGTGATGGTTCCAGCAAAAATAATTAGGAAAAGAATTTTTATCGGTTTAGACTGTTTTGTATTATTAAATTGCGCTTATATAATTCTTATTTATGATAGGATTATAAATAGAATCAGTAACATCTAATTAGTGATTGATGAGATTTGAATTCTTAGTGAATTCTATAATTTATGGTATTTTTAGTTTCACCTTATGTTTATTTCCTTTTTTTATATTAAATCATTTATAAAAAAAAATGTATTTATACTTCAGAAATATAACCTAAAAAATATACGGTAAATTATCAAAATAGTCACTTTTGTTTGTCTTAGGTTACATTTTAGTCACTTATGTTTGAAATGTTACGTTTTAGTCACTTACGTTATCGTATTGTAACATTTTAGTTACTGAGTCGTTAATTGTCGACAATACTATAACGGTAAGTTGATGTGGCATGTTAAATCATCATTTCAAATGAAAATTTTAGGTTAAATTCTACAATTGGTTCCTATATTTTTTCATTTTCAACAATTTAAAAATTTTCTTTTATGTTCTTCTAACTTTTTTTTTCATTCTCTTACGCTTCTCCCTCTATTTTCCTCCCTTCTTTATTTCTTTTAACATAGTTTTTATATGCTTTCCATTTGTAACTAGTCCACAAGCTCGCCTCACTCGAAAAAAATTAAATTGTTCAAAAAAATAAAACATAGAAAAACTACGTTGAAAGAAATGGAGAAGGGAGGAAAACAAAGGGAGAATCATAAGAGAATGGAAAAGAAAGAAAGTTAAAAAAAAAACATAAAAGAAAAAAATTAAATTGCTCCAAACGAAAAAATATGGGGACCGATTGTATAAATTAACCTAGAATTTTTGTTTGAAATGATGATTTAACGTGCCACATCAGTTTACTGTTACACCGTTAATAGAAACTAACGGCTCAGTGACTAAAATGTTACAACATGATAACATAAGTGACTAAAACGTAACATTTCAAACATAAATGACTAAAATGTAACCTGAGCCAAACAAAAGTGACTATTTTGCTAGTTTACCCAAAAATATAATAGTAATAACATTTATTCTTGTGCAATATGCATGACTATGTGCTGGTATAATCAAATAGGAAACTAATTATTCTTGGGATGAGTATTAATTTCCTTTATGTCTTTTTTTCTCTTTTACAGAATTTGATCTGGAAAAAGAGAAAAGTGTGCTTGATGAACAAGGACTCAGAATAGCTGAAAATCAGGAAAACAGCCAGAAAAATAGGCGGAAGCTTGCTGAGAGTACAAGAGGTATTGTTTGCTCCTACATGTATGGCATGTTTGTGCAGTAATCATAAAAAGACTTCAGCATTCTTTACAAGGATGCAGGGTAGCCTAATGATGCTATGTTTTCTAACATTTTACTGTTGAGTTAACATACTATTTTCTAGGTGCATGTTGATCCATGAGTGCCAAATCCTCAAGTGTCTCATCCTTTTTATTTTTCTTTAAAAATATTATTATTGTTATTATCATGATCATTATTATTATTGTTATTATTATTGTTATTATTATTATTATTATTATTATTCAAATCAAAGAACTCTATCAAATGCAAAACTGCTAATAATTTCCATTTTTTGGTTCAGTTACTGGGAAGCAAAGTAAGAACAGAAGGTTGAGGGAATGCTAATTATAGAGAAAAACTTAATATCAGTTACTTATTACTGTGAAAGTTAGACGAGTTGAAAATTTTCCCTTTTTCTTAGCATCCATGCTCATTGATTTCCTTTTGCTATAGGTCTACTCTGTATAGAGAAATGCCTTAGTCAAATTCATTGTTTCTCATCATAACAGATTTCAAGAAAGCTGCGCCAGAGGAAAAATTAAGTTTATTTAATTCATTACTTAAGGGCTACCAAGAAGAAGTTGATAATCTTACCAAGAGGGCAAAATTTGGCGAGAATGCTTTTCTTAACATCTATCAAAAGCTTTATGAGGCTCCTGATCCTTATCCTGCTCTTGCTTCAATTTCTGTAAGTATTATCTGTGATATATGGTACTTATAATGAGATCCCACTAAAATTTGCATTCTATTAGTTGAATGCCTCCCTCAATTCAGTTTTTAATTGATTGGAATTCTTTAATGTCGACCAATGAATTATTTGTCTGAGATGTTAGGTAACACTAAGGTTCAGACATACATTTTTGGATTCAAATTAAACAATGCTTAGGGGTAGTATTTTGGTGGCACTAATTATTTAACTGTGTGCAAATGGTTTCAAATATTATCATTTTTTTTCCATTAGGGGGGAAAGAGTAAAACTATCAAATGAATTTCTATAATAACTTTTTTATGCAAAATTTTACGCTAGTGTATCTAATTCTAGCTTTGAAATGCATAGAAGCAATTTCACTTGGGTTACATCAAACAACAATCTTTATGGAACATAGCACGAAAAAATAAAAAATTTAACATGTTATTTGTTTTTGACATTTTTTAAAATTTAACTGGGAAATATGTTATCATTCCTAAAATAAAAGTATGCATGCATATACCATGTTGTAGTTGAAAACTGTAAAAATGTTGACAGAAAAAAATTATCATTACATTATCTATCCTCTACTCCCCTCTATGTATGTAGCTCCAGGTCTTCCAAGCAAAATTATCTCTTTTTATGTACTTTTTAATGTACTACATGTGAGTTTGTTTCATTGGATTCACATACTTCTTCAGGAGCAAGATCTAAAAATCTCTGAATTGGAATCTGAGAACCGGAAGATGAAAGTTGAGCTTGAAGAGTTCAGAACAGAATCAATGCACTTAAAAAATCAGCAGGCAACGATAAGAAGACTTGAAGAGCGGAATAGACAATTAGAGCAGCAGGTTAGCAGTGCTTGGTTTGCTAATAAATGTATTTTCAGTAATGCAGTGTTGTGTTTTTATGTTTTGTGATCTTACTTAAACTGGTCTTTTGAACTGGTCATAAAGTGACTATGATGATAAAGTGACTATGATGATAAAGTGACTCCAAGAACATGGCCAGAAATTCAAAAAATAAATAAAGGAAAGACTTGTAGTATATATTAATAAACAAACATATAACATCAATTCCTCAAGTAATTAAAAATAATGCTTGGTTGAATCTATTTTTGTATTCATAGAAAGCGTTGGCTTGTTGTCTTAAACATGACCTTTTCCATAGAATGTGTTATAAAATCTGAATTTTAGCCCAATCCCCAATCTCTGGTTATTTTCTTTTATATTTACTTCTTTTCTTCATTCTAGAAGTAGGCATATTTGTTTCAGTTGTTGGCATCAAGAAATTACTTGTCATCACTTTGAAACTAATGTCAGAGACTTGCAACATAAAATTGATAAGTGATGCATGTCATGGATTAGTCTTTCCTTTATCTAGTTGAATCTCTATCTTCTTATGTTTTTTCACTTCTTTTTACATTTGGTTTGTTTTTCTATGGACAATGAAGCTAAGAGAGTGGCTTTTTTTTATTCCGGTTGATATTCATTTCTAGGTCTATGTATTCTATGTTCTACAGCTCTATCTGTCGATGTTGCAAGATTTGGCCTCATGCTGAATCTAAAACAAATTAAAGCACATGAACTATACGGAAAATAAAACATAAAGAAAGTAAAGAAGCAGCCAAATCTCCGAAGTTCATATTTGTCAACTTTAATGTGCTAAGCATGTAACACGCATGAGATCAAGAGTCATTCCTTAACTCCAAGATGTAGTGATCTTGAGTTTTCAAATAACCCATGCCTTCTTGAATACTAGGAAGGAATCCAGACATATGAATAAGAAAATCTTCTTCAAGGCAGGATTGTCAGGGCGTGTTCCTAGGCGTGCCTATGCCTTGTTCCTTAGTGTTAGGCAACAAAAGTGCCTTGGGACCGTTCTGGTTGAAGCTAATTTGATTAGGTGCACACCTGATGTGCCTAGGCATGCTTGTCTGCAAGGCAATAAGCATAGAAAAAGCCCACCTGATTGAAGTTCTCTCTAATTTCTTTTCGAAATACAATAGTGGCATGTCATGTCATGTTTATTGCATGTTGGCTTGCCTTGCTTTTAAAAGAAGAAAAATAGAGGGCTGACTTAGGATGTTGCCTTTTATTATCTACATCTAGGTTTAACCATTGATTTAGTTAATTTGCCTTGAGATATAATCTTACACAGGAGAATTATGATTATGCTGATCATAATTATAGGAAATTAACTTTTTTTATTTGGTTACAAATGTGGTTTAAGATGTAAGTCAAAGGATCTAATGCTTATTTCTTTTTTTTGATTTAAGATGCATGTCAAAGAACCTAATGCTTACTTTTTCTTGCCGGTTCAATGATTGGGTTCATGTTAGAAATTTGTTGTGATGAAAATCTAGCGAAATGTTTTGGCAATGTTCCATAATTCTTATCTACACAGTTCTGGCAAGTTAAGCATCATTGCCTTCAAGTTTTCCCTCGCTATTTTCCTTATCTTTATGTTTTCACCCCTTCAGTTAAATTATTTTATTTTTGAAGTATACAGCTGAATGGTTAATCTTGGCCATGCATTCAGATGGAGGAAAAAGTGAAAGAAATTGTGGAGATGAAGCAGCGCAGTTTAGCAGAAGAAAACCAGAAAACTCTAGAAGTCTTAAAAGACAGGTATCTTTTCCTCCTAGTGGTTTTGGTGTTAGATATTCCTGTCTGTTGTCAGACATATTCCTTTCTTCATGCAAAAGTATTAGAATGTAGCTGCAAATTGCACCAGAATTCCATTATAATAGTTGGTGTGTAAATAGCTCTCTTAATGAACCTGTTCTTTAACTTCTAGTATTATGTTCCCTGATGTATATAAATTATATACTTCATGCAGGGAGCAATCTTTGCAAGATCAATTACGGCAAGCTAAAGAAAGTGTATCAAACATGCAAAAACTGCATGAACTTGCACAGAGCCAGTTGTTTGAACTTCGTGCTCAGTCAGGTGAAAGGCTGACCTGACTGTTCTGTTCTACAAATCTGTTATTTGACTCCATTAATTGTCAAAAGAAATTTTTTTTCATTTGTTTTGTTATGTTTTCCACTCTCTGGGATTATGTGCCCTTGCTTCTAGTGTCTTACACTGTCTTTAACCATGCAGAGGAAGATAGGGCAGCAAAGCAATCTGAGGTCAACCTTTTGATGGATGAAGTAGAGCGAGCCCAAACTCGGCTTTTTAGTCTGGAGAGAGAGAAGGTAGATTAAAAATATAATTTTTTAGCTTATTCTGACACAATAAACATGTCATTCATTTAAGATCTTGATTTGCCAATATGAGAGCAGATGGGAGTATAGTTGCATATGGCAATTGATACTGACCTAGTTAATAAAAAGGACTGCTGCGGCCTTTCTTCAACTTGGAACTATTTGGCTGCATATTAATCTCTGTAATAATTATTTAATTAAAGGCTTCAAATTCTGCATTGTGCTACTTATAAATAAATCCTTGAACCTAGTTAATTTAGTTAAGCAGATCATGCTTGCAATTTTTATTCTGATATGCACTGTAGTGGATTCTGCTGACATAGTGATTGCAGCATATGAAGATTTTGCAAGCATTATTATTTTTATTTGTTTAGTTGGTATATATAAGTTTGATGTTCCATGTGGGTAATTGGATGCTTTGCAGGGGCTTCTACGCTCACAATTGCAGTCAGCAAATGAAGAGTCAGAAAACAAGAGAAGGTAAAGTTCTCCAGTACCATTAACTGTGAAAAGTGCAATCCTTTCTAGCTATTATATTTTCTGAAAGAAATGAGTGAAAAAGGTACTTGTGTCTATTATTATAGGCTTTAACATCTGATACTTGATAACTGTTTTCATGTTTTATTTTACAAGGTTTTTACATGTCATGTGAAAGTGTGTAGTTTTGATTGTCATTGGGGTCAGAAATTTTCTGTGCATTTGCAGAAGGTCATAAATACAAAAACCTTTTTGGTCTAGGACGCCCACTCTTTAATTTCTTAGTATATGTAATTTGTTGCTGAGAAGCTTTTATTTTGGCTCTTCTCTAATCACATGTTCCTTTGCCTCTTTAAATTTCTTCCTTTCTTCGTTTCATATATAGCTAGGCATGCTTGAATCTCTTGGGTTTATCTTTGACAGCTGGCTGTATAAACATTTTTTGTGGAATTTGAAATGTCAAGTTTCCCCTTAAAAACATCATTTTATGTTAAGTAAAGGCCGGATAGACATTGTTAGTGGAATTTGAAATGTCAAGTTTCCTTTTAAAAACATCATTTGATGTGAAGTAAATATGTTGTATGTTAATGAGGTATAACTTCTCAGCAATTGTTTTCTTGTCTCTACATCATATCATTGCCTTCTATGCTGGTCAAATATTGTTCTATATGTGGTATGTGAACAATTATAGTAGCTCTTTGTTCATTTGTGTTTATATCCATTTTTCTACGGTTCCCATTTTATATTTGCAATGTGTTTTTCTCAATTGATCATTTCTTCGACACAGTGATGTAGATTCAAATGCCATACTTGAAACCTCCCTAAGTTCCAAAGAAAAGATAATCTCTGAGCTGAACATGGAACTTCACAATATTGAAACTACGTTATCCAATGAACGAGTGCAACATGTCAACGAGATCAAGAAGTTGAATTCGTTGCTCAATGAAAAGGTAGAAAACCTTATTGCTATTTTTTCCTCCCCCAATTAGTGCAATGTGTACTAACTGTACTTTTTTCTAGTCTTAAAAAATTGGGTAATTATGCCATTTATGTTTCACTTTAGTTATGAAACACCATGTAATACTTCTCTTGGTACTTGACATCATGTGAAACATCATTTTTGCTTTCACCTAAACATTGTAACTACCTATGATAACGAGAAGTTCTAGGTTGAGCCTTCTAGAATAAGCATTCCATCAACTTCAACTACACAAAACATTACCCAATTACACAAATTAGTATAACTTTTGTTATGTTTTGTATAATTGCACTATTAAACAAAACATACTCAATTATACAAATTATTACAACTATTGTAATGTTTTGTATAATTACACAAAACATTACCTAATTGCACAAATTGTTACAATATTTGTAATGTTTTGTTTAATTACACAAAACATTGGCTAATTACACAAATTATTACAAATCTAATAAAGTTCTGTGTAACACGAATTGCATAAAACATTATCCAATTGCACGAACTATTACAACTTTTGTAATGTTTAATGCATCATTGAAGCTGATTAACATTGAAGCTGATGGAAGGCTCATATAAAGGGGCTTTTTTAAATTGTCCTCATGATAACAGAATGAAATCATAGGTGTTAATGTTAAAAACAAAACCAAATGGGGTGTAAGTGCAATTTGCCCTTTAAAATTCAGTAGTTATTCATTCACAAAAAGTTCCAAGATTATGGTTTTCAATTTGTTCCTTTCCTAAGTGTTTTGGTAATTAATATTTTCTTCACACTCAACACACTACCTTTTGATAACAGAGTGAAACCATGGGTGTTAAATGTTAAGAACAAAATCACGTAGAGTATAAGCACAATTTACCCTTTAAAAGTCTATAGTCTGTTCATTTACCGTTGAATTTCAAAGATGAAAACATAAATCAGATGAATAATTTTAGAGAGGAACACTGTTATTTTCTCTTCTTTCATAAACATGAAGCTGCTAGAATTTATAGGAGAAAAATGACATGTTTACCACTAGTTTTTCGATAATTCTAGTATTAATCAAATCCCTTAAATTGAGATACTATCAAATTAAATCTTGAAATAAAATAAAAATAAAACAAGAGGGATTCTAGGAAAATCCTTCATAATCTCTTTTTTCAAACGATGAAACTAGAGAAATTGATTCCTAAAGTGTAGGGATTAACTATGGAATTCTAACCCCCCTTCAAGTTAGAGAATATATGTTGATCATTCCAAGCTTGGAATTCAATTCTTGAAAGAGCTTTTGTTAGAACATTTGTCCCTTGGTGATGAGTAGGTGTGTAAATTAGGTTCAATATTCCAGCTTCGACCGTTTCTTTTATAAAATGGTGATCTAGTTCAACATGTTTGGTTCTATCATTATGAATAGGATTTCTAGCAATACCTCTTGCTGCAAAATTATCAAAAAACACCTTTATCAGCTCTCTTGTTGAGATCCTTAACTCTTGAAGTAACCTTTTCAACTATAATCCTTCACATATCCTTTGAGCTAAAGCTTTACACTCTACCTTGGCACTAATCCTAGAGACAACAGACTGTTTCTTGCTACAGCAAGTTACCAAGTTTCCCCATACAAAGGTGCAGTAGCTTGTAATTGATCTTTCATCTATAATGGATCTTGCCAATTAGCATCCAAGTGGACTTCAACTCCTTTAGTTGTTCCTTTCTAAAAGAATGTTCTTTTACCATGAGTCATTTTCAAGTATCTAAGAATCTGATAAATTGCTTCAAGATGTTCTTCATTTGGTTTGTTCATAAATTGACTTAGAACACTAATAGGGAAGCTTATGTCTGGCCTTGTGTGGGACATGTATATAAGCATTCCTAAAAGTCAATATCTTCCTATGTCAAATGGTGGAGTACCTTCTTTGAAACCTTTTTTATAATTTGATTCCATTGGAGCGTCAGCAAGCTTGCAATTTGACATTCCAATTTCTTTTAGTAAGTTGTACTTTCGTTGTGAGACTACAATACTTATCTTTTGAATTGGCAACCTCCATGCCTAGGAAATATTTTAATGGTCCTAGGTCTTTTATCTCAAACTTCTTAGCAAGTACTTTCAAGTAGCCCATTTCTTCATTTTTATCCCAATGACAATGATATTATCAACATAAATAATGAGAATAGAAACTTCTCAATTATGAGAGAATTTTGTAAATAGGATATATCATCTTGACCTTGGGAATACCCATAATTCTTGGTTACCTTTGTAACCTGTCAAACCATGCTCTAAGTCACCTTTGAGAAAAGCATGGTGTTTTTCGAGAAAAGCTTGAGACCATAGAGAGACTTTTGAAGCTTATTGTCTTCATTTGTTTTGGCTCTTGTCTCAAAGCATGTTGGAATTCCATGTAAACTTCTTCCAAGTCACCTTTGAGAAAAGCAATTTTTATGTTTAACTAGTCAAGAGGGCCGTTTGGATTAATTGCTAGAGATAGCAAAACACAAACAATATTAAGCTTTGCAATAGGAGCAAAGGTTTCTTGATAGTCAATACCATAGGTTTGAGTAAATCCTTGGGTAACAGCCCTTGCTTTGTAGCGACTTACACTCCCATCTAGATTATGTTTGACAGTGAAAATCTGTTATCCCACTGGTTGCTTCCTTTTTGGCAAGTCTAAGAGTCCCCAAGTACCATTCTTTATAGGAGCATTCATTTCTTCTTGGATGGCAGCCCTCCATTTTGTTTTTTTTAAAGCATCATGAATATTCTTTGGAATTTCTACATTGGATAAATTAGTAGCAAATGGTCAATATTTTTACGAAAGATTATATAATAGGAAACAAAGTTGTAGGTTGGATGCTTGGTACATCGTCTTACACCTTTTCTCAAACCAATAGGAATACTAAGATCATAAAAAATATTCTGATATGTGTTACCTAGAACATTTGGACTTGAATTGGATTCATGGTTTTTCTCAGGAAGTGTGTAGTTTTGTTTCCTCTTGAGCCTTTTTCTACATGGAATAAACAATTAGTTCTTTGTCAACTGCAGATTCTGCAGGATAGGAATATGTGTGTTAGTGTCTGGCTTAGCTTTTAGAGGATTCATGGTTGTTGGCTTGAGGATGGTTGTTGGGGAATGGAGGTTGTGGGAGGAATGGTTGACTCTATTTTAGGTGAGATAGATGTGGCGGCTAAAAACTACATTCTTGTATTGTAGAATTGTTCTCTCCCTGAATGGAAGTTTTTGGACAATATGGTTGATTTTCAAAAACTTAATATTTGTAAAAGTATAGAATTTCCTAGTTACTTGTAACACTTGTAACCTTTTGGGTGGGAGAGTAACCAAGAAAAAGACATTTTATGGCCTTTGGATATAGTTTGCTTCGATGTTGTTGATGTATATGAACAAACACTATGTACCCAAACACTTCTAATGGTAAGGATGAGATGAGTCGAATATCTGGGTAGGAGAGAAGAGACTGGCAAGGTGTTTGAAATTTTAGAACTCTTGAAAGTCTCCTATTAATTAGTTATGTGGCTGTAAGAATTGCCTCACCCCAAAAATGCTTGGGAGCTCTCATGGTGAACAGAATGGATCTGGCTACTTTTGGGAAGTGTGTGTTCTTTCTTTTTGTTGTCCCATTTTGTTGGGTTGTGTCAACACACAAACTTTGATGCACAATTCATTGATCTATAAGATATTCTCCAAGTATGGAATTGAAATAGTATTTGGCATTATCAAATAGAAATACCTTTATTTTTGTTTGGAATTGTGTCTGGATCATGTTATTGAAAATTTTAAAGATGTTGCCTGCCTTTGTTTTTCTTTCGTCGAGTATACCCAAGTTATTTGTGTGTGATCATCAACAAATGAAACAAACCACCAAGCTCCTGAGGTGGTGTTGACTCTAAAGGGTCCCTATGTGTAGCACTTTGAATCATTGCAAAAGGATGGGATGTTTTATACCCTTGGATTGAATAATTGTTTCTCACATGTTTGGATAATTGACAAGCTTCACATTGGAAAGTCTCAAGATTGGTTTCATTGAAAAGTGTCAGGAATAATCTTTTTAAATACCGGAAATTGGCGTGACCTAACCTATATTGCCACAACATGATTGCACTATCGTTATTGGAAGGAATTGAATAAATTGGGAATGACACACTACTTGTAGTTTGAGTTTGTTCTCCAGGAGTATTAGGACTAATAAGAATATAGAGCCTCGAAGGTTCTTAGCATTGCCAATCATTCTCCTTGATTCCTAGTCCTCAAATTCACAAAGAGTTAGTAACACAATTCATATATTTGGCGAGTCTGCTAATGGACGAGCAAATGACAAGCAAATTGGGAACTGATAGCACAAATTTTAAAATCATTCTGTCAGTGATAACTATTGATCCTATCCTTGCCACTTTGGACAATGTACCATCAGCAGTACAAACCTTTCAGAGTTTGGTCTGTTAGTAGTAAATAATGTAGCTTTACTAATTATATGATCTAATGCACCTGTTTTTTTGGGGTGCTCAAGGCCATAGGGAAATTACCTATTTTAGCAATGGAGCATCTTCCAATGATATTGTCGGTAGCCATTCCGAAGGCTGGGCCTTTTTTCGTCATAAAAGAATCAATGTTCAATCGCTGATACCATGTTGAATTTTAGAGATGAAATTACAATTGAGCGATTAATAAATTATAGAATTTCAGAGATGAAAATAGAATTGAGATGAATATTTTCAGAGAGGAAAATTTTATTATTTATCCTTATTTCATAAATATGAAGCTGGTGGAATTTATAGCAGAAAAATAACATGTTTGTCACTACTTACTCCTCAATTCTAGTAGTAATCAAATCCCTAAAGGAGATGCAATCAAATTAAATCCAGAAACAAAAAATAAATAATAAAACAAGAGAGATTCTGGGAAAAACCTTCTTAATCTCTTTATTCAAGCAAGGAAACTAGAGAAACTAATCCTTGAAGTGTTGGGATTAACTTTGGAATTTTACATTTACAAATAATTTTTATGATTTGCTACTCAACATATTTTACTTATTCTTATGGAAACCAAAGCATAATTATTAGTTTATATAAACTTTTACTGAGCTTGGAGAATTTTCATCTATGGTGCTTTATTCAATGTGTTGGAAATAGGACTCTGATTAGAGTTGACGTTATTGAGTCACTTATCTTTATTTCCGCATTGGTTTTATATTTGTTGAAATGAATGTTCTTTTATTTGTAAGAAAGGACTTTTTCCCCTTATATTTCCTTTTTTCTCTTCTATGCAAATCAGGATGTTGCTCTTGAGGAGATGAAGAAAGAACTTAAAGCAAGGCCAACAGAAAAGTTGGTTGATGATTTGCGTAAGAAAGTGAAAATTTTGCAGGTAAAACCATCCTTTTAAGGGTTTCTTGGTTACGTAGATCTCCATGGGCTAATTAATTTTCAGTAGGTACCAATTTTTAAGAATTTTGCGTAATCAAGTTTCTGAAATAAAGATGGTTCTAAGTTCTCAGTTTTTACCAATTCCTTCAGGTAACTAATTCTCTTAGTTGTTTTGCTTGTACTGTACCTAGTGATGCTAACTTCCAATCATAAAAGAATTAGAAGAAACTCCCTTTGATTGTTGCTTTTACTGGCTCGCATTTTACTTTTGAAGCAAAAGTAGATGTGCTTTAATTTTTTAGACAAAAAGAAATGAAATTTTTAAAGATTTGAAGTTAAAATCTTAAATCTTCTTAATAGCATAATGTACTATTCTACTTTTATATAAATAACTTTTCTCTAAATTGTAGCCATTGGCTCTTTTTTTTCCTCCCTCCCTCCCTCTCCCTCTATCTCTCTTTTCAGTTACATATGATGTTGCCTTTTACTCTTCACTTTTACCTTTTAGTCTATGTTTCTTGACTCTTCATTTTTTTTTGAAGTGCTCATGTGCAACACTTACGTCAATAAATGGGTATGATGCATATGATATCCAATAATCCTCCAAATACATGGAAAAACTTAGAAAGATCTGACCATAGCCATGTCAGACACTTACCCGCATCACACACACACTGAAGTCCGAGTAACATAGCTTTTAGTAACTTTAGGAAGCAAGGAGCAAGTGGCTTTCATTAATTCCCATAGTTGCTCGACTCTTGAAGAGTATATGTTTTTTAGCATGTGGGAATACTTGATGTTTCACTTAAGCATCTTTTTACAGGTGACTTGTAGCCATTTTAGTATCTTTTTGTTGAAGAGGGTATATAATTGCCAATTAAGGATCAATAAGTATGTTGAGGATGAATTGGTGTTTGATTTGTACTCAAACTTGTATACTTTACATCAAAAGTCTGTTTATGTTGCCTTACATTTTTATATGTAAAACGAAAAAAGAAAAAATTGTTGTCTGTCTTGCTCTGGTTGTTGCAGTTTACGCATGACTTTATATTAATTTTTTCTTGTTTCTTCTCACTTGATAGCATCTCAATGTATTTCTCATTATTGACTGTATAGGCAGTGGGTTATAATTCAATTGAGGCTGAAGATTGGGAAGCAGCTACCAGTGGGGAAGAGATGAGTAAAATGGAATCTCTTCTTCTTGATAAAAATAAGAAAATGGAACATGAACTTACACAGCTGAAGGTATGTTTTGGTGCTTTGCTTCCTAGTTTTTCTTTTTCCCAATTTTCTCCAACAAAGATAAATATAAATAGATCTTGTCCAGAGGAAACTATACAGAAGTCGATATCTTGTGGATATCTGCAGTTATCATATTTCATTGACATATATGGAGAATTTTGGATATTAGTTAGATTTTGATGCTTTTGATCTGTTTTAATTATCATGTACTAGTTGTGGTCATGTATCTTTTACTGGTTTTCAGGTGAAACTTTCCGAGAAAACATCTTTTCTGGAAACAGCTGAAGGCAAAATAGTAGAACTCGCGGAAAAGGTTAATGAACAACAAAAGCTGATACAGAAATTAGAAGATGATATATTGAAGGTTTGGATTAATTTCTTACAAGATTCTGAAAATGGCAATTTTAATCAGCTTCATTATGTTCTTACAGCATTTTCCTTAAATGACTTCCTGGCTGCTGCATATTTGTGAATTCTCTTTCATAGTGAAAGACTGAAACTATCAGTCTCTATTTTGTTCCATCCATGGATATAATGATATTGGACTATCTGAAACAAGACCCGCATACTGCAGCCTTTCCTTTTCATCCGCATCTTTTTATCTTCAATGCAGGGTTATAGTTCCAAAGAAAAGAAAGGAACTCTTTTTGATGATTGGGATCTTTCAGAGAGTGGAGGGAATGAACTTTCCGAGGTATTTTTGCTTCTGTTTGTTACTCTACATGTATAACTTACCAGAAAATATATCCTTTAAGATAGAATTTTTGTATCAAAGAAAATAGGAATTTAATTAACATGGTGTTTGTACTTGCTTCTGTTTGTTACTCTACATGTGTAACTTACCAGAAAATATATCCTTTAAGATAGAATTTTTGTATCAAAGAAAATAGGAATTTAATTAACATGGTGTTTGTACTTTTATACTTGCACATTGTACTCGGTCATATTTTCTATTTAAGCTTCACTGCTTAATCCTGTCTTGCTTCATGTAATTTTTAGCTATTCTTGCCAGCATGAAGTATAATTACCTGGGAACTTGATACCTCAAAGTGTGCGGTTTTGGGAAATTTATTAGATTCTTTCTTAATCTTTTACTTATTCATTTATTATCTTCTTTTCCTTTTCTTTCCCTTTCTCTTTTCCATTTTTTGTGCACGCGCATGGGAACAAGTGGATAATTACTCAGATAAAGGGTCCTCTGTCAAGAAGTCAGATTGTCCAACTTAAGCTGAAAAATTAGATGTGTGTACAGAATCTGTGTCAACAACACTTACTGAGTTTCTTCATTTTAAATGTTAGGTTAGGAAAGAATTTAGTGTCATATGTCCTATGTATTCATTGAGTGCAGCATTACCTTTTGAGACTGTTGGGCCACATATGGAGGTATTGTTGAAAGAATCATGTTTCTGACTAGTGATGTTCAGTTCTGTATTTAAATTCTTGATATCATGGATCATAGTAAATATTTATTGACAGGAAATGTTTTGCAAGTGAAGTAACTCAATTTTCACAATGAACTCTGATTTATTATTTCATTTCCTATTATGGAGCAGAACACAGATCAGAAACAAGTTTCCGCAGATCAAGACCAAAGCTCAATGCTGAAGGTGATCTGCAATCAGCGTGATCGATTTAGGGCACGTTTGCGGGAAACTGAAGAAGTATGCCGTCCACCTTTCTGCGCATACTTGCATTTTGTTTCAATTTTTGTTTAATGGAATTCTTATTATATGCATTAAGTTTATGGTTTCTGCAAAATAACGTTGTTGAATGTTCCTTATCTTATAGGAAATAAGGCAATTAAAGGAGAAGATAGGGGAGCTAACAACAGAACTGGAGAAAACAAAAGCTGATAATGTTAAACTTTATGGAAAGATTCGTTATGTCCAGGATTATAACCAGGAGAAAGTAATTTCTAGAGGATCAAAGAAGGTACTTGTTGCTTTTAGTACATTTCATGATTCTCATTAGTGACTATAGTATCATATCTTGAAGCTGTCTTCTTGTATCTGATCACCTTTCAGTATGCCGAGGATCTTGAAAGTGGTTTCACCTCAGATGTTGAATCCAAGTACAAGAAGATATATGAGGATGATATTAATCCCTTTGCAGCATTCTCAAAAAAGGTTGGTAAACTTGAGCTCCATTCATGAAATATGTAGCTCTGTCAGGTTCACATATATCACGTGATCTAGTTTAGTTTTGAACTTAGGCATGTAGAGTTCCCTTTGTTGTTTGATTCATTACAAATTTACAAATTTTAGAAGAGAAGAAACTGTGGGTGTTCACAGGCTTGTTTTTATTAGATGAACTAAATCAACTTAATTTTCTTAGTTACATATCTTCAAGCATAAATCAGATTTTGTATTTGTGCCATACATTCCATCATACATGCAATGAATGATCTGATAATTCTGGTTTCTTTTGGAACAATGCTCAAATATTCTTTCTCTTTGCAAGTATCAAGACTGATTCAAAATAAGATGTTGATACACACCCTTGTCCGTTGCTATGAGACATATTTTTATCAGGCTAATATAAATGAAGAAGAATTGTCCTTGTAAAGCTTATTTTAGTTGGGAACAAAGTTGAACAGCCAAGACATGCAAACTCACAGCTTTTTACCGTCCATGCCAACTCATATGAAAATATCAAAATAATCCAGTTAACATTTACATTCATGGAATCTTCGAGTTCAGGTCACATTTCTATTCATGCTGTTTGTTGGATATAATGGAATAATCAATTTCATTTATTACATAGGAGAGGGATCAAAGATACAAGGAGCTGGGCTTCAGAGACAGAATCACACTCAGCAGCGGACGTTTTCTTCTGGGAAACAAGTATGGTTTTGTTTCATCATCTATTGCATATACAGTGTATAGTATGCTTTATTTGGCAGGATCTCTTGTTCCATTTCTTTCATTTTTCTTTTTGAGTGTATGCACATTTGTAAAGGTGGCAATCACGCTGGTAGATTTGGGGTGTCTAGCATTGTGACCAAGGTTGAGTTTAGGTCTCTGTCTTCTTTCCACTTCATTATTTTCTTGAGGATAGTCACTCTTAAGCGGGTGAATATAGGTTTCACGTAGGTTGGGGTATGTCTTATAGTAGGCTCAACTTTTTTTCTCGTTTTACTTTGCAAACAGCAAACCGAATAGTAATTGGATCTGGGGTTTGGATCATTTAACGCAGGATGATTGTGTAAGGTAGTTGACTTCATTCAAATGCTTATTATAGGTCAACTTTGGTCCGAGTGTTGTTCCCTGTCTAAAAATGTGCATTTGTAAATGAGCAGAATTTCTATGTGCATGTACCTTTACATTCTTTTGGGTGTTATATCCCTTCTATATATCAAATAAGAATAGTAGTAGCACATTTTTGTTGGCCCGTAGTTAAATTAATGTGGTCACCATTGTATAAGGGAGTCTGACGCAATTCTCTCCGTGACGTGTGGACGCAATAATACCTGCTTGCTTAGAAAGTTCGTTGATTTGCTAATGAAATACTTGGTTTGTAAGTGCAGGTGTGCTCGAACATTTGCATTTTTCTACACAATTGGTTTGCATATCCTAGTGTTTACTTGTCTATACCGAATGTCCGCTCTAAGCTACCTCAGGTGATAACGTGCCCTAATCATTACTATAACTAAGCCAGATTTCCTTTCAGATTAATCTGACTCTACATGTATTTTTTGTTAATGCAGCCATGGCTCTGAGGAAACTGCCGTCGTTGAGAAAAACTTGAACCTTCCGCGTGGATATTAGTGACATCTACCCTTAGCCATTTCTTCATTTATGGTTTGTTCTTGTGAGAAGAATATGGCATTGAAATTAAATTTACAGACTTAATAAACTGTACATGTAACACAATCATGTTATGTTCAAAATAGCTAATAATATACATCCATGTCTTTCGATCTTAAGTTTGTTCTCAACTTGGGTTTGTTACGCCATCCTAATTCCAGTGCACGTATTTTTCTTTTTAAAAAATTGAGATTATTGTCTTGAAAATGGAGGTGAGGAAATTCGATTTCAAAATATTTCTTTTTGAAGAAAATGCCATCTGATAATAATAAGATATTAAGGGGAAATACAAAGTCTTGAAACTAAGAAGAGATAACGCAAAACAGGAGGTTGAAAAAATAATACTATCGAAGAAATGAGAAGTCTGGGTAATCAAAGTCACAAAGCTTCAGCCAAACATTTCCATTCTTCACTGAGTAGACACCGAATCCAACCATTAGCTAGTTCAAGGTGTGTAAATACACACCATACTTTTTACTTATTTTAATATTTGTTTTATTTTTTGTTCTTATTCGTGAATACTATAAGTGGGTGACCTTCACTGTCCTTTCTTTTCTTTTCTGATGAGATTACTTTGGCTTCTTCACTCTAACTTCTCTTTCTTTTTTTCAATAATTCATATTTTTTTCTTTTTCCTAAACTTTTCTTCTTCATAACTCTACTATTTAAACTTTAAACCCTTCTAGATTGAGGGTGGGTGAGGCAGAGTAGACGGTGCTATCCTGGGGCTGAAGAATCTGATGGTCTGATGGGTGTGGGACTGTGGGGGGTGAGGGTCACGGGTAGATTTAGGACATTAGCTTTTAGTTTTCAAAATTTTAAATTTATTTTTATTTATTTTTTTCTGCTTTGGTCTCATAGTTGAAAAGAACCAGACTTTTTTATTATTGGATCGTTTTTCCAGCTTGACCTAATCCAGGGAGTTCAAAATTTCCAAAAGCCGGTTCGACCGGTTTTTCTGATACTCGGTTCAAAAGGATTTTTGCTGTTGAACGGACTGGTTACTTTTCCAGTTCCCAGTTCGACCGGCCAGTCCAGTTTGGTTTTCAAAATATTAGTATTTAGCCTTTAACAAACATGCAACAAGCGAGTTCAAATTAGCTAACAATCGCCAAGCTTGTTTTGCTAAGAGAGCAACATTAAACTTTTATATTTTCATATTTATGAATTGGTTTGATCCTAATTAGAAGTTATCAATTTTCAAATATGATAGATGTTGTTTCTATATTATTATAATTTTTTTATTTGAGTTGGTGTCATAAGTTAATCGGATATTAATTAAATTTGTAAAGGTTTAAAAGTTATTATTTTAAAAAATAACAAACATCTTTACTATAATTAAATTATTGACTAAATTAGTGTCACAAGCAGGATAGTCAGTACTATACCGGTGGACTAATCACTTTTTGTTTGGGTACTAGTATGTACCCGTATTGATATGTTTTGATGTATCTATTTGGATTTATCGATATTGACATGTTTTAATGTACTGTTTTGGATTTATTGATTTTTTAAATATTTTTTTACATATATACTCATTTTTAGTTTTTTGATAAATTATATATGCATTTAAATACTTTTCACATATATTTATAGTATAATTTTTTAGTTTCTTAATAAATTATATATTATTTTGTTAAAAAAAAATTATGTATTACATATAGATACAAATACATCTCCATTACATTCATATAAATATATTTATATGTAAATATAAGTTTAAAATTATTCATTAAGTTCAATAATTTAATTTAATAGCTTTTAATTTTAAATATAATTATAGAAAACTTAAAGTGGTTAAAATAAAAAATTTTAAAATTTTGCACAAATCAATAGGAGCCGGTATGCACCGATACAAACTGATATTGACTGAAATAGACCGAAACACACTGAAATGGTTGAGACACATTAAAATTTTGACCAAAGCAAAACAAAGACTACTTGGTACTGATTTAAACTAGGGGTGTGCAAAACTCGAATCAAGTCGAAGAAATTCAAAGTTTGAGTTATTCGAATTGAGTTGTTCAAACTTTTAAGGGTTTTTTTTTTAATTTTAGGGTTAGAGTTAGAGTTTTTTGTTAAGAATTAGGGTTTAGGGTTTTAAGAGTGAAATCGTGAAAGTTTATATGTAGATTTGAGGGGCCGCTGATGTGATAACGCGTCTTATAACACATAATTTCATATGTCGTGCTGGGATAGAACCATTACCTCAGAAACCCATCCTATTAAAGTCAGGCTTTGAGGTGATAGTGCTTGATACGATCATGGGCTGAAGTTTAAGTGGAGGTCCCAATCGGTGGCCATGATACGATCACGGGTTCGAGTATAACTAGGGGCCAATTGACAGTCATTATGTGGTCACGAGTTTAAGCTTTTTGGATACCTGTAAATGATGCCTTACATATACCATGCATAAGATTGAAGCCATAATCATCGGGAAAAGCAAAGGGCTTTCTAGTGTAATCAACATATATTTTTTTCTATTTCCAGGCCGCTAGTATCTTTAACCTTTCATTCTTAGCTGAAGGTTGACACCGAGGTGAACACAAGAGGACTCTTAGGCAGAGAGCAGATGTTCTGGCACAGTAGAGGTCAAACTCGAGTTGACGTGACAACAATTGTAGTTATTAATGGGTTATTTAATAACAACAACCATTGTCACCTCGAAAAGGGCATCACTTTTACTATATCGCAATAGTCGTTCCTCGCTTGAAAGTCCTCTTGCTTCCACGGCGGTGCCGACCTTTGAATAAGAAAAAAAGGTTAAATATACTAGCTACATGGAAATGGATAAAAAAGTTACACTGATTATAGCAGAAAGCCCTATATTTTTTTCCTATGATTATGCCATCAAACTTCTATATAGTATTTATAAGGCAATATCTCTGGGTATCTGAAAAGTTTGAGTTGGTGCCTGCATAATGACAGTCAACTGGGTCCCTCATTATTGTAACAGTCCGTTTTAAGTGAAATTAGAACAGTGGTTTCGAGACCACAAATCCGAGTCTGTAAGAAAAATTATTTTAAAATTATTTTATGGTCTACCATGAGATAAGAATATCGTATAAAACTTTCTTTAAGAGAATTTTATCGGTTACATGATTAATTGATAAAAGGAAAAGTTGAATTCTAGTAGCTAAAAGGATAAAAAAGGGCTATGTAATTCAAAATTGGAGGTCCTTATATGGCAAATAGACCATTAAGAGAAGTTAGTAGATAAGTATGATGATTCATCCATGGAAAATTTAATAAAGAAAAGGACTAAATTGGAAATTTGAAATAATAAAATATGATAAGTTAATTAAATAATAAAATATCATCTTTTTCATCATCTTTCCCAAATTTTTTTATGGAAACCCTAGCTAAAAGAAGAGAACTCAAACAAGCTTATTTGGCTTAATTGGGTAAGCATTCTTGTCCTGTTTTTGAATGATTTTTATGTTTCCAAGATCGTAATAGCTTAATTTAGCTATCTCGGGGATTAATTTGTAAAGTTATCAAAGTACTAGGGGTTTTCCATGGATGAATATGCTTGAATTATGAAATTTATGGTAGAAAATGAAAGGTTGTTGATAGATAAGCAACTTTTGTAAAGTTAATTTTGATGAAATTATGATTTAGGGACAAAATTGTAAAGATGTACAATTCATGGAAAAATTCTAAACTTTATGAATTACATGGGCTGTAAATATTACATGTAAAAATTGGCTAGGCTTGGAATAAGGATTAAATTGCATGAATTTCATTTTCCGAGCCTAGGGACAAAATCGAAATTAATTAAAAGTATAGGGGCAAAATGGTCATTTTTCTTAAGATATGAATTGCATTGTATTGAATATGAATTGTATTAAATTGATGTTAAATTCATTCGTATAGATCCGAATAACTTAAATAGGAAGATAGATATAGATCGAGGAAAAGAAAAAGTGTCGGATTAGTAGAATTTCGTGTACACGAACAATTATCAAGGTAAGTTCGTGTAACTAAATTGAGAATTTATATGTTTGAATTGAATTTTATGTATACGAATTGTGAATTGACTTGTATGAAATTGACTACATATCTGACACAGGTCGATAAATGTCAAGTCCCGTTTGAATAAATGAAATTTGATGGATACATGATTTCTCATATTGGTGGTGGTCTTGCATATGTTGCGGACACACCATAGCTCGAAAGAGCATCCCATTATTAGCCCTCTCGAGCTTCCTGTTGTATAGTTCTTGCAAGCTTCACGTTTATAGCTCTTCGGAGCATCCTAATCGGTTGTGATCCTGCATGTGTTCTGGACACACCGCAACTCTTATGAGTGTCCTATTATATGGCTCTTCGTGAGCTTCCCGATTGAAGGCTCTTTGTGAGCTTCCTAATTAATGGCTCTCTGGAGCTTTCCAATATGGCTCGCTTGAACTTCTTGATATATGGCATTCCGAAGCTTCCCATTATTGGCTCGTATGAGCTTCCTGATTATGGCTCTTATGAGCTTCCCATTATACAGCCCGGATAAGCTTCCCGATACATGGCTCACATGAGCTTCTAGTTATATGGCTTGAGAGAGGGCTTCCCAATTATGTGCTCTAAGGAACACTCCTGAATATGAATTAACGGATTACAATTTGTACACTTCAAGTGTACTACATGTGCATCCATCAATATTTCTAGTAAATTCAACGGGTAAGGTTCCGACATGGGATAATCTGAACTTGAATGAATTATTATGAAAATGTACATGTTATATGGATATATGATGTGGAAAGCATATGTATATGAAAATCTTACATGATGAGCTTATCTTTGATTCTTGATATTCACATGAAGTACGTGACTAACATATTTCTTGAGATTATATGTGTTTAGGTAAATTGCCAAATTTTCTTTGGATGAATTTTACATACTTACTTTAAATGTAAATGATTGGCAAGTTAATTTCCTGTTATACGAACTTACTAAGCATAATATGCTTGCCTTGTATTATTTTTCCTGTTTTATAGTAATTCAGAAGCTCGAAGTGGTTGGAAGCTGGTTGGAGCATCATCACACTATCCTTCGACTCATTTCGGTATATGTAACAAACTAAATTTTGGTATAATGGCATGATAGGTTCAATTGGGCCATTGATGACAAATATGTGTTTTGGTTATAATTAGCCATTGGAATGACTTAAGTTAGACATACTTTTGTTATGTATAAATATGTGTGGTTTCTTCATGTTTGTTGTGTTTGAAGTGGTTGAGTGATGGATAAGTTATAAGCATATTGATGCATGAGATGAGATAGTATAGTAGGTAAAAGTAAGCAAATAAAT
Organism: Gossypium hirsutum; assembly: GCF_007990345.1. Classification (NCBI taxonomy): domain Eukaryota; kingdom Viridiplantae; phylum Streptophyta; class Magnoliopsida; order Malvales; family Malvaceae; genus Gossypium; species Gossypium hirsutum. The sequence continues at coordinate 24,508,885 of NC_053445.1, read as the reverse complement.
GTTTTGATTAATATGGTAAATTTGAATATTGAGAAATGAGGTATATGAAATGCTTATGACTTAGTTTAAATGTCTTGGATTCGTTTTTGAATGTGTTAAAATGTTAATGTAGGTATAAGACCAAATGGCTGAGAAATAAGGCTTGGAAATGACCTTATTTTGTTTACACGAGCAGACACACAGGAGTGTGTCTCAGCTAGAGGTCATCATGGGTTGGGCTACCCGGCCCGGCCTGACGGCCCGTCTAAAAAATGAGAGGGTTTGGGTAAAAATATAGGCCCAAAATATGGGTTTGGGCAAAAAATGAGGCTCATTTAGAAAACGGGCTCGGCCTCGGGTAAAACTTTTTTGGCCCTAGTCTGGCTCAGCCCAAATTATATATTAAATATATATATATTATTTTTAATCAAATATACTTTTTAAAATTTAATATGCTATTTTCTTTTTAAAATATGCTATTTTGGTGTTGTAAATTTTAATATGGGCCAGGCCGAGCCGGGCTTGGGCTTAGTAATTTTCTTTTGGGCCGGGATTGGATAAATTTTTAGGCCTATATTTTGGGTTGGGCTGGGCCCGGGCCTAGAAAACGGGACTAAAATTTTGTCTGGGCCTGACCCAAACTCAGCCTGGCCCGGCCCATGATCACCTCTAGTCTCAGCCGTGTATGACACACGGCCTAGCACATGGGCGTGTGGATTGGCCGTGTGTCCCCTACATTTTAAAAATTTCAAAATAGAATATTCAGTATTGATCACACGCCCTAACACTCGAGCGTATGGCTTGGCTGTGTGACCTCTGCACCTATACACGGCCTAGCACATGGGCGTGTGACTTGACCGTATGACCCATGTCAGAGAGTTACACGAGTACGGACACGGGCTGGGGCATGGCCGTGTGCCCTATTTTGAATGCCCATACGGCCTGGGACACGGGCGTTTCACTTGGCTGTGTGAGCCGCTTGACCACACGGGCATTTGTCCCCTGCACGTTGGAAAAATTTTAAAATTTTACGAAAAACTCTCTGAGTACTCGGTTTAGTCCCAACTTGTTTCTAATGTATGTTTTAAGCCTCGAGGGCTCATATAAGGGACTTTATGAATAATACCTGACATGAATGTTAAATACTATGAAATGTTTATATTTGATTTGTTTATTCTGGTAATACTCTGTAACCTTGTTCCGGTAACGAATACGGGTTAGGGGTGTTATAGTTATACTCCAATCCATGACTTCATAATGGTTATCAATGAAGAGCTCTACGTTGACTTTTGCACATGATTGTATAAAAAATACCTCAAAACCCGACTTTCATAGGATAGGTTTCCTAGGTAATGGTCCCATCTCGGCAAGATATATAACATGCGTGTGTCTCAGACTGATATTGCATCACTGACAACTGAAGAATACCTCAAACAAGATATTTTATTAGCGATGAAATTTTTTAACATTGAAGTGAGGAAAAGAACCGAGAGAGAAAATATTATAAAGTAGAAGGATGGAGGCTGGGAGAGATGATATGTTTAGGGATGATGGAGTATGGAAGAAGAGCCCCTTTTTATAGACGCAGAGGAAGGGTAAAATTGGAAAGAAAAAACCCATGGTTGGAGACACGTTGCAGGAGACGCGTTTTCATTGAATATCTAAAAAATGAGCCTCAATTCTTACCCAAGATTCCCGGGATTAGGGCACTTTTGGAAGGCTTTGAGTGGTGGTGGTAAGAAAGCTCGTCCAGCTGGGCGACCTTTCTTGCTGACATGGCAGGAAAGCACGCCTAGCTAGATGCCCTTTCCACTAAATACAAGGAAAGCATGGACAACTAGGTGCATTTTTTTGCCATCTCAGCAGGAAAGCTTGCCCAGCTAGATGGGCTTTCTTACCATTTCCACTAAAAGCTTGCCAGAAGTGCCTTACCCCTGGAAATCTTAGGTACGTTTTGAAGCATTGAAGACCTTTTGAAGCATGCATCTGATGGAATTAGGTGACCTCTGAAACACGTTATTGAGCAAAGAAGAGCCTTTCATTATTATTATTCGATGGAAACACGTATTCTGAAATGCACTTTGAAGCACGCTTTCCAGTTCTCTTCATTCTTTTTTTCTATTAAACTAAAGAAGTATTCAGAACTTAGACACGCAACAAATTCATTCTTTTTTGAAAAGTTACACTTCGAGTCTCGTCTACATTTCTTTGGGTAACCATATGAAGATTTTTTTGTTCTAAATATCTAATTCATTTTAAATTGAGATGAGTTGACAAGTGAAATCCGTAATTTATTACAATGGTCAATTTTGTAATACAGACGTTGGGGTCGTATTTGTAGGAGCCTAGTCTGTGGATTTGACTTTCAGTCATACCATTCGATTGTGTGAGCTACAAACTAGAATTAGGAGAAAAGTTAGGGGTTTGAGCTGAGGAAGAATTTCAAGCTTACAATGTAGATATCTGGCATTGGTTTACCCCTTTAAGTATAAGCTATTTGATGTATGTGAAAGGAGAGCTTAAGCTGAAGGCGGCCATATCATTGCACTGTTCAAGTGGAAATGTTATAATGGAGTTATATGTCAAGTTTGTCGAGCATATTAGGATGTCCTACAACACGGTTGTGCGGTGAGTTCACCGGTTTGTTACAATGCTCCTATTATGATGTCCCAAAAGGATCAATGGGTAGACATTATTCGATTTTAGAAACCAATTTCAACTTGGGCGGTCAATATCAGTTAGTGTAAGAGCATAACCCGAACCTCAAAACCTGGGCACGATATTCGGTCAGTACGTTTGATTTCAAATTTGGTGGTTCGATGTCTTGGAGCAGAAGAACTTATACAGGGGGCCATCAACCTACACCAGTTGGTAATCCAATGCAGATGTGGATCGTAACATGGGGTATAGAAGAACTGATGACTTACTTCATACGATATGGTCCAACGAAAGTACATCGAACCCTTTGGTTAAAGATGAAAATGAAGAAGTGGCTGAGGAAGAAGATGCTACCAAAGAAGAAAGGGTAGCAGATACTGTTGACGGATCAAAATCAGACCCCAATCCAATTTGGCAGTCTGGTCTGGATGGCTCAAAAGTAACACTTTTTCTTCTAAGTCAAAGCAGATTCCAAATGAGCTAGAACCTTGCGGTTCTAACGATGGCGGTTCAAAAACTGCTACGGATCCAAATCCATGATTCAGGGTAGATGAACCTTTGCCCCATATGACCAAGATCAACCTATCTGCTGGAAGTGGTTTAGAGTTCTGACAGCTCCCGCACAAAACACCTAGCTATTCAGGTTCATTGTCAAATGTCCGGGTGTTGGAAGGTGGCATGGAATATCCCAACAAAGATGCTTTTCTTGTTGCACTGAAGTGACACTACTTCAAGAACGACATGAACTATTGCATTCAAAGTCCTGTTTGGAGAAATTAAAGGGAAAGCTCGCAATGCACGACGAGAGGTGCAAATGGAAAATCATGACATCTTTTCAAAAGAAAACGGGCTTGTCGATGATAAAGAAGTATACCGGTCCACATACTTGTGTGGCAGTAGGCGTAGGATACGACCACCTGATATGTAACATAATGTGACCTAACTAGGTTCTTCGTTTTTCCCAATGACGTAACTTTAACTCATACTTTGCAAGTGTAAGTCAGAATCATCCAAGGGTAGACTCCGAAATGATATTTGAAATAATTCTACCTATGTTGAAAGCGAGTCCCAAGGTTCCTGTCCTGGTGTTGATTGTCAACATCTGTAGCTAGTACGATTAGATGCCATCGTATTACAAGGAATGGGTCCCAAAAAAAAAGGTTATGGATAAGTTGTATCATGGCTGGGACAGGTCGTATAACATTTTGTGGCAATGGTGTAAGGTATCGGATCAATACGTACCAAGTTCTGTAACTAATTTGGAAACGCACCCAGTTTATTTTGGTGATCATTTGGTCCCTGAAAAAATAGTATTCCATAGATTCTTTTGGATATGCGATCAATAAGGGAAGCTTTCTGACACTGCAAACCTTTAGTACAAGTTAATGACACTTGGTTGTATGGGAGGTATAAGCATCGATTATTGATGGTTGTTGCCTAGGATGGTAATCTAAGGATTCTACCGATAACGTTTGCAATAACTCCCTTCAAAAAGACCGATGATTGAGATTTCTTCCTTAGTTGATTGCGTCATTGCGTTTGCCAACAATTCGACATATGTGTCATATCCGACAGAGGACCCGAAATCTTGGTTGTTATTGAACGACATAGTAGCCTTTTTGATCGCACACACAATAGGTACTGTGTAGAACATGTCGACTCCAACTACCATTCAAAATGGCCTTCGAAAAGTGAGTGAGATTAATGGATTGACATGGGTATGTAGTTGCCACTATTTCCACAATCATGGTAAATCATATTTCATCCATTTTTTTACATTCATGGGTATACTTTTCTTGATAGAGTACGAGCTCATCCAACATCGTTTCCATGAAATGTTGAATAACTTACGCGTTATTAATAGTGTCGGTGCGGACTACCTTGCCAACATACCCTATGAATAGTTGACACAATCGTATGATTGGGGTTTATGGTACAGACACATGAGAACAAACCTAGTGGAGTGCATCAATTTCGTACTACAGGGGATGCACAATTTTTAGATTATCTCAGTTGTCTAAGATATATACTTTCGCTTGAAAACCTTATTTCCAAAGCGGGCTGCAACATATACTGGCCAGATAGTGGACGATCACGTTTTATGCGAAGATGTCATGAAAGAAATTAGGCAAAATACAGAAAGAGTAAACACTATTTATGTAGGGTATCGCTCGCATCCAAACCTCGGATTGCGGGTCACGAAATATGCTAGACCCAACCAAGACATGTCAGGGGCATCATATCGTGTTGACCTACGAGAAGGGACTTGCGATTATGGGAGATTCCAGACACTTTGATTCCCATGCGCACTTGTAATTATTTCATGTGCAAATGTACGAATAGAGAACCTGTCTTATATTAACGATGTGTACAGATTAGAACGTATGCATAATGTATGGAGATATGAATTCCCACCCATCCTAGATGAGAGTTTATGGCCTCTAATGTCTAACACCTTGTTCAAGTTGGCCCCGAATATGAACTTGCGTTGTGTCCCAAAAGACCACCCGACTTATATTCGGATACACACCAATATGGATGTTCAAGAGAGGGATAATCAACAGAGGTTATGCGTCTATTTTAGAAACCCAGGGCATATGAAGGCAACATGTTTTGAGGGATACGTTGAGGCCTCAACGTCAATAACATTTTTTTGTACAAAAAAATATTACAATTTTTTTTTGCTACAAAAATCTGTTTATTCATTTTTGTTTTATTTCTTTTGTATTTGCCATCACCTACTAACATTCATATAGTGGAAAAATTGCTACTTTAAGCGTTACTTCATGTACCAATTAAAATTTCTTTAGCAATTGAAATTTTACCATTTTTACTATTTAGTCCCTGTACCTTAATTAATCACTAATTCGATAAAACTACCTATCCAAAGTTCAATTCGCCTACTATATAACTCTGTAAATATTAAGTAAAAATGTTTTTGGCTTCGGTTTATGAGAACGGGGTCTCGAAACAACATTTTCTGACACCACTGACTTTTGGACAGTTACATATTTCATATCAAATATAATATATGGAAAATTATATACAATTTAAATTAGAACTTAACAAAGACAATTATGAGCTGGAACAAAAATATAAAAAAAATTCATTTTTTATTTCTTTCATTTATATTTACATCACAAAAAGTAAATGAGAAATATATCATCGGCGTCGTTGGCCTGAATGTGTGCCATAGGACAGTGGCTGAAGGTTGCGAGTAGGATTTCTACATATAAGTTAGGGTGTCAGCTCCTCCTATTACTCGTGATCATCCTCCTTACCTTTTTCTTCTTCACATCGACCCTCATACTTATCTTCATCTCCACCTTTGTCTTCGTCTTCATCACCATCATCTTCTTCCATGCTTGAGTGCGGTGTCATCCTAGCCTTCCATCGTGTGTCATCCATTCTATAAGAAGGTGGTTGTGATGATGAACCACTTTGATAAAATAATGACGTTGTAGGTGTTTGTGACATTATCGATGAATAACTGTATAATGTCGTAAAACTTGGATACGTCAGCATTGATGTGGGCATTGGTATTGACATTGATGACGACATTGGTGTTGACATTGGTGTTGGTACAAGTGTTGACATTTACGTCGACATCGATATTGGCATTGAGGCATAGTATGCTAGGGACGGAGGTTCCCCGAAATGCATGCCTATTGGTGGTGTAGATGCAAGATGCTGTTGTTGTGCATACTGTGGCGCATAATGTGGTGCTTGTGAAAAAAAACATGGGGTTAGTGAAAGGAACATGAATATATGGAGAGAACTGATCGGGATGTGGTGCAGACATCGGTGACATTTTTTAGGTTGGAGTTGACGATGAACCCAACGCGGAACTGGTTTTGGACCTACGATGCTGGAGTGGTCATTGTTCCCTCTTCGAAGGAAGTTACCTACTCATTGCCTCTATCGACAGTGGATATGGCTTGCCGGCAAGTCTGAACCAAGGCATGTACTCCAAATAGGTCGTGTCTAATAAGAAAAAAGTTTCATGAATGGTTAAGATATTCGTCCTACAATCCCAAATATCAATATACTAATTGTGAAAATATCACCAAGTTTTGTTGGTCTTCCTTCGAAGATGAAACTTGTGCAGTGCTTCCATGTATCGTAGTGGCGATGAAATTTTTTGCCCCCACCCAAAGTACTGCATCCCACATACTCCGAATGACCAAAAATTAGCATGGGATACATTCTATGATATCCGGATAGGTGTATGACATTCATTCAAATTGTAGTGCAAAATTATAAATTTTATTCTAGATTCCAAATCATTGTGTAATTATTATAGGTTTGAAAAAATCAATAACTAACATCGGCTTCTGAGCGTTGATCTAACAACAATCAAATATCTTTGAGCTACTCCGGTAGTCCCACGTAACTCGGCCCATGGTTCCACCTACTCAAACAATTAGTTAATTCAAAGATATAATAAATAAACAACATTTACTATATTAACTATGTATTAGTATCAAATGAACATTACCTTGTCACCAATAGGAATGTATAAGGGTCGTTCATTTAGGGACGTAGAATGGTAGTTTCCACCACGCCTATGACTGTAGTAGGAGCAAGCAACCACCGATTGAAATCTTATCTGGTTTCGTCATCTGACACAACTTCCTGTACAACGTGGCTAACATAGTTGATCTCCAACTCATTTTTTCACATTCTTTGAAGTTGACTAGGTGTAGTAGCCATCTTATGTTTACCTGTAATGCCCTCGACCTGACCCGATCTATCGGATCCAAATCTTAGGTGTTATGCCTTAACCGATGTAACTTGAAACTTTCTTATTAGTCATTGATGTATCGTCTATATTTCTATAACAAAATTTCTTATGGCATACATTGTATGACTACATTTACATTTCGCCTATGTACAAATGTCTATCTATGGCCACTATTGATTTTCTTGTAAAATTACCATGTATGGTTATTGTTTTGGCTTAATAAAATTTCAGACTTTCCTACTTTATATATTAGTCTACAGGATACACTTTGGGATAGTACTTAATAAACTTCGGCATAGACTTTGACACGCCACTTGTTTTCCTCTGTATGTATAACAGCCTAGTGCACCGCTTCCTTGGCGTAGCCCAGACATCGTCTCTTGATGCATATTCCTTTATAGACTTGAAAATAAAAACAAATTTTGTTAGAGAACTTAGTGAGCTAAACCTTAGAAGATCTTTTTCATTCATTCTACATAGCATATGTTGTTTTGCGCATCCTTGAGTATTTCTTGATGTTTCTTCATTCTTTGGCGAATGCAACACTGAGGCTACGATCTTTTTTTCTTCAAAACCATTTTCCTTCTCTTGTGTGTATTATACTTGACCCATTTTTACCTTCTATACCCTTTCTTAAATCTAATCTTTTCATAATCCTTAACATCTTCACTTACCTTTATTATTAGATATAATAACTTATTCTTTACTCACTAGTCTTATCATTATCTACGGGGGGTGTAGATTGCGACCAATACTTATCTCAGAATTTTCCCATATCTTTCTTACTTTAGTGCACTCTCTAGTTTTAGTTTTAACTCATATATTTTCTTGCCACGTACTTGGCCCACACTAACCATTCTATTCATCCTTTGTAGCTATATAAGTTTCGCCATTCATTGGGTGTCCACTCAAAGGCATTGTCTTTAGACAGTTACCATGATATCCGTTCCTCAGATTCCACCACGAAGGCATTCCTTTCCAAAGATAGCCACAAAGACTTTCCTTTCAGAGTCTTGCCACAAAACATTCATTTATCTTAGATCGCCACAAAGGGATCCTTTTAACAGAGATTGCCACAAATGCTTTTTTTTAACAGAGATCGCCACAAAGGATTTCTTTTAACAGAGATCACTATAAAGACTTTTTTTCAGAAATACCCACAAATGCTCACTTATACGAAAATTGGTGTTTTTGACGATAGGGATTTGCCTAAACTCACCGTCATGAGGTTTGCCCCTTATCCCTAGTACTCAACCAATAGTACTTTACATATTTCATATGACACCATGGCCTAACCATGGTCTTACACTACATGGTTGTAACAACTCTATTTTCAGTGGTGTCAGAAATAGTGGTTCGAGACCACTGAATCCGGCGAGTGAGATCAAAAATTTTATTATTGCATATTTATGAGTTAAATATGATTTAGGAAGACTTTTGAAATACTGATTTGTGTTTTTGAAAAAAGTATTAAGTTAAATACTTTTAAAAATGAGGTATCGAGACCTTAATTTCATAAATCGAGCCATAAATATTTTTATAAATATTTACGGAGTGTCATTTAGTTAGTATTAGAGTTTCATTAGAAAATTTTACGTTTTGATAGTTAATTAATTAAAAAGGACTAGATTGAAAAAGGTGTAAAACTTGATAATTAAAGAAATAATGATTAAATAGCTCAAATGATAAATAATGGAGGACTTAAAGGGTAAATTAGCCTCACATCGAATGGCCACATGGCCTATGACACGGGCGTGTCTTCTGACCATGCGAGCCACATGGCCGGCTACACAGGCGTGTGTCCCCTGCTCCTAAGAAAATTTTTAAAATTTGAGAAAAAATTTCCTGAGTATCTAGTTTAGTTTAGATTCATTTTGAAGGTGTATATTCGGCCTCGAGGGCTCATATAAGGGACAATATGAATAATTTATGATTGGTTTTGGATTGTTTATTCAATGTTGTGAAATGTTTGTATTTAATTCGTAAAGTACGGTAATGATACGTAACCCTATTTTGACGACAAATAAGGGTTACATTTATTGGTATCATAACCCGATTTAGCCAATTCTCAGAACGAATGTAGTGTGTAAAATGTCCAGAAATACATGCCATATAAATCTATAATAGTGTAATGTGTATGATCTGATATAACCCTTTTTTTTCTTATAGATTGTAAAGATGTGAGATAGATCTAAACAGATTGAACATGATGAGGCTAATAGTAGAGTATACACATCTAAACACGGGACAAGTAGTAACGTCCCAATTCTTCCGGCTCAAGAATAAGAGCTTCTTTGGGTTTGTGAATAAATGGTTTAGTGAATTCATGCAAGAGAAAAATATGGCTCAGTAGCCTCCTCCCCCTACTGCACCGTTCGAAGTGCCTCTAGTTGCACCTTCACCTCCTTCGATGACTGAATCCAGTAAACGTACTCTGATAAAAAACTTAAAAAGTATGGGGTTGAAGAATTTTAGGCTAGATCGGATGATGATCCTGTGAAAGTTGAATATTGGCTTCAGAACACAATAAGAGTTTTTGAGGAAATAGCTTGTTTTCCCGAAGATTATCTGAGATGTGTTGTGTCACTACCTAATGAAGAAGCTTATAATTCGTGGATGACTATAGTGACCGTGGTGCTGAAAGAGAAAATTACTTGGGAATTCTTTTAGAGTGAATTTAAAAAGAAATATGTCGGCAAAAGATACTTGGATAAAAAGAAGAGGGAATTTCTTGACTTACGACAAGAAAATCGATCAATAGCCGAAAATGAGAGAGAATTCGTATATATCAACAAATATGCCGGAAAATTATACCAAATGAAGAAGAAATGTGCATATAGTTTGAAGAAGGGTTAAATGACAAAATTAGAATGACGATTGGGGGCACAGAAATTTAAGAATTTGTCATTCTGTTAGATCGTGCTCAGAAAATGGAAGAGGTGTACAATAGAAAAATGCAACGGGATTGAAGGAATAAAGAATCCTACAAAAAAGTTCTTCCAAGTCATTTTCAGCTTTACCTGCGAAAAAGTTTAGAGATTATTTCAGTCGGGCAACCCCAATGCTAGAACGATCAAATAAGAATAGGGTGACTCAACCTGATTTCGAGGTATCTATTGGACCTATTATTAGTGTAGGCTGTGTAAAGAATACTCTTAGGCCCAAATGCAAATATTGTAGAAAATATCATCCTGGTGAATGTAGAGGCAAAGCGAGGGCTTGTTACAGGTGCGGTGCCACTGACCATTTTATTCGGAACTGTCTTTGATTGCAAAGAGGGGAGGAAGAGCAAAAAGAGAAATAGTTTGGCCACTTTTCAACGAAGTAGACGTTCAGGCCAAAACAGTGCTACTGGAACTGCTCGTTCGGGTATGAAAGATTCTACTGCCCAGTCAGAGGCTAGGGCACCTGCATGTACTTATGCCATCCGAGCGAGAGAAGAAGCTACGACTTCAGACGTAATTGCTGGTACATTTTATCTTTTTGATGTTATTGTATATGCATTGATTAACCCTGGGTCCACGCATTCTTATGTTTTCATTGTATTAGTAACAGAAAAGAAATTGCCTATTGAGTATACTGATTATGATATTCAAGTCACTAATCGATTAGGCCAAATTGTGATAGTTAATTTAGTGTGTCGAAATTGTCTATTGAAAATTAAAAGTTGTGAATTCCCTGCTGATTTGATGTTGCTACCGTTTTAGGAATTTGATGTTATTCTGGGAATGGATTAGTTAACGAAGCATGATGCTATAGTAAATTGTCTAGAGAAATGGATTAATCTGAAAGGATAGACAGGGAAGGTAATTTCGGTTGAATTAGAGAATTTGAATGATACTATTAGAATTGTCGCAACTTTTTCTTTTCAAAGATTGTTGCGTAAAGGTAGTGAAGCATTTTTAGCCTACATTCTTGATACTCAGGATTTTGAATCAAACTTAGAACAGTTACTAGTTGTTAATGGGTTTGCTAATGTGTTTCCTAAGTAATTGTCGGGTTTACCACCTAATCGTGAAGTTGAGTTTGTAATTGATATGGTTCTAAGAACAGCTCCGATATCAGTAACACCATACCATATGGCACCAGCTGAGTTGAAAGAATTAAAAGCACAGTTGTAAGAATTATTAGACAAAGGGTTTATTAGGCCGAGTATGTCTCCTTGGGGTGCACCTATTTTATTTGCGAAAAGGAAAGACGGATCTTTGAGATTGTGTATAGACTATAGATAGCTAAATAAGGTCACAATTAAAAATAAATATCCTTTGCCTCGCATTGATGGATTATTTGACCAACTGAAAGGTGTTGTGATATTTTCGAAGATAGACCTCAGATCCGGGTATTATCAATTGAAGGTTAAAGAGTGTGGTATGCCAAAGACTACTTTCAGAACTAGGTATGGTTTGACTAATGCTCCTGCTTCTTTTATGGATTTAATGAATAGGATTTTTCGACCCTATTTGGATAGATTTGTGATTGTGTTTATTGATGATATACTGATCTATTCCAAGACAGAACCAGAACATGTGCAACACTTGAGAATTGTGCTATAGACTTTGAGAGAGAAACAACTGTATGTAAAGTTTAGTAAATTTGAATTCTAGCTTCACGAGGTTCGATTTCTGGGTCACATTGTATCAGCCAAAGGAATTTGAGTGGACCCGAGTAAAGTATCAGTAGTGATTAATTGGAAAACTCCGAAGAATGTTTCTGAAGTACGAAGTATTTTGGGTTTAGTAGGTTATTATAGATGTTTTTTCAAGAACTTTTCGATGATTGCTTCACCATTGACTCAATTATTGCAGAAAAATGTAGAATTTGTTAGGTCTTATGAGTGTCAGCAGAGCTTCGATTAGTTGAAGAAAATGTTAACGGAAGCACCAGTTTTGACTCAGCCAGAATTGGGTGTACCGTATGTTGTGTACAGTGATGCATCTCTAAATGGATTGGATTGTGTATTGATGCAGTCAGGAAAAGTAGTGGCCTATTTTCTCGACAGTTGAAATCGCATGAGAATAATTATCCTACACATGATCTCGAGTTGGCTGCAATTGTATTTGTTTTAAAGATTTAGAGACATTATTTATACGGCGAGAAATGTTATGTGTTTACGGATCACAAGAGTTTGAAATATTTGATGACTGAGAAAGAGTTGAATTTGAGACAAAGAAGGTGGCTAGAGTTACTTAAGGATTATAATTTGGTTATTGACTACCATCCAGGAAAGGCTAATGTAGTTGCAGATGCACTTAGCTGAAAGTCATCTTTTTTTGCACTTCGAGCAATGAACGCTCATTTGTCTATTAATGAGGATGATTCTGTATTAACGGAGTTGAAAGAAAAACCTGTGTTCCTTTAACGAATTCGGGAATTACAAAATGAGGATCCGAAATTAGTGCTGAAATGACAGATGGTTTGGGAAATTTTGAGTTTAGAGGATAGCATTGATGATAACGGTATGTAGCAATATCGTAATAGAATTTGTGTTCTGAATAATTCAGATTTGAAAAATGATATTCTTTCTAAAGCTCATAGCAGTATGTACTCCATTCATACGGGTAGTATGAAGATGTATTGTGATTTAAAATGGATGTATTGGTGGCCGAGTATGAAACGAGAAATTTGTGAGTTTGTAGCTAAGTGCTTAATTTGTCAGCAAGTGAAAGCAGAACATCAGGTACCAACGGGTTTATTACAACCTGTCATGATTCCTAAGTGGAAATGGGAGCATGTCACGATGAATTTTGTATCCAGATTACCTGAGACTCCGAGAAAGAAAGATTCGATCTAGGTGATTGTTAACAGATTGACTAAGTCAGCATATTTTATTCCGATTAGAATAGATTTTTCGCTTGAGAAGTTGACGGAATTGTATATATTTGAGATTGCGAGGTTCCATGAGGTTTCCACGTCCATTATTTCAGATCAGGATCTGAGGTTTACATCAAGATTTTGGAATAAATTTTAAGAAGCTTTGGGTACAAAGTTAAGTTTTAACACACATTTCATCCTCAGACAGACGGGCAATCAGAACAAGTGATTTAGATTCTAGAAGATATGTTGAGATGTTGTATACTCGAGTTTGGAGGTAGCTGGGAAAAGTATTTACCATTGGTCGAGTTTGCGTATAACAATGGTTATCAATCTAGTATAAAAATGGCCCTATTTAAGCCTCTTTACGGGAGATAATGTAAGACTCTATTGTATTGGTTTGAACTAAGTGAATCCAAGCTAGTGGGGGTTGATTTGATCCGAGAAACTGAAGATAAGGTTCGAATCATTCGGGACAGTTTGAAAGCTGCTTATGACCATTAGAAATCATATGTAGATTTTAAAAGAAGAGATATAGAATTTGTGGTTGGTGATCAAGTGTTCTTAAAAGTCTCTCCATGGAAGAAAGTGTTACGGTTCAGTAGGAAAAAAAAGTTAAGCCTAAGATTTATTGGACTGTATAAAATTATCGAAATAATCGGCCCGGTAGCTTATAGATTAGCTCTGCCTTTGAAACTTTAGAAAATTCATAATGTGTTTCATGTATCGATGTTGAGACAATAAAGATCTGATCCTTCGTATGTGATTCCTCATAGTGAAATTGAACTACAACTAAATACGACGTACTCAGAAGAATCGGTAAAGATTTTTGCTCGAGAGATTAAAGAAGTGTGAAATAAACGGGTAACGTTAGTTAAAGTATTATGGCATCGTCATGGTTCGGATGAGGCTACTTGGGAAACAGAAGAATCGATGAGATCACAATATCTGAACTTATTCTTAGGTAACAAATTTCGAGGACGAAATTTCCTAAAAGGGGGGAGAGTTGTAATAGCCCAAGTTTTAGTGGTGTTAGAAACAACGGTTCGAGACCACTAAATCTGACGAGTGAGATCAAAACTTTTATTACTGAATATTTATGAGTTAAATATGATTTAGGAAGATTTTTGAAATAGTGATTTGTGTTTTAGAAGAAAATATTAAGTTAAGTAGTTTTGAAAACGAGTTATCGAGACCTTAATTTCTTAAATTGAGTCGTAAATATTTTTATAAATATTTACGGAGTGGCATTGAGTTAGTATTAGAGTTTCGTTAGAAAATTTTAACGTTTTGATAGTTAATTAATTAAAAAGGACTAGATTGAAAAAGGTGTAAAACTTGATAATTAAAGAAATAATGATTAAATAGCTCAAATGATAAATAAAGGAGGACTAAAATGGAAAATTAGCCCAAAGAGGATGGCTTGGGCGGCATAAGCAGAGAAGAATCATTGAATTAGGTGAAATAAGGGTAAAATTGGAAAATTAGTAAAAATTTAACTTACAAATTGAAATTAAAAGAGAATTCTAGAGAATTTCTTCATAATTCTCAGCAAAAAAACACCGTAGAAGAGTCTCTATAAGCTGGTTTTCATATTTTTACATCATGTGAGTTCAATTCTTACTCTTTTCCTGAAATTTCTGCGTTTTTAAGACTTTTACAATTAGGTCCAACTATCTATGTCATTAGTTTTTGATTTTATGGGTAATTTGGAAAGTTACCATTGATGAGTGCTGGATGTTTGTGATGAGTTAACATGTATTTAGAGCTTTAATTTTATTATATGATGATTTTATTAAGTAATTTCAATAGAAAATTTATTTTAGGACCAAATTGTGAAAAAAGGTTAGATATTAGGGTTTGTTAATAAATTCTGTTTATCAAAGGTTGTATGATAGCGTAGAATAATTAGATAAATTTTCAATTGAGAAGAAATTAGTTCAATTGATAGAATAATTGATGAGCGACTAAATTGTAAAAACTATCAAAGTTGGGGTAATTTTGTAATTTTTAAAATTGAGGGGTATTAATTGTGAATTGAATTGAAACTGAATTATGTGCTAATGAATGAATAATTTTATATTTTAGATCAATGGCCCGTAGAGAATCGTAAAAAAGGGAAATTAGCAGAATAGTCCCTGAACTACTAAAAATTTCACAATTTAACCTAGGCAAGTTCGTATGGTTAAGCTTTAATATTGTATGTTAGTTAAAAATAAAATTATTGTTAAAGTTATGAAATTGAATTGAATGTTAGAAACAAACGGAACGCGAGATTGAGTATAGTCATTCAGTGCAAAGGAGGAATTGATGGAAAATTTCCTAAGTAAACCGAGGTTTAGTATTTGTTATGAATTTTCGTGTTTACTTTCCGTTTAACTCTCATGAGCTTTAGTTAACTCATATGAGTTTCCGTTTAACCCTAATGGGTTTCAATTCACCGCTTATGAGCTTCCGTTCAACCCTTATGGGTTTCCGTTTAGCACTTGTGTGCTTTTGTCCAGCCTTCGAGCTTCTGTATATGATGTACTCATATCCGCAAGTCGTTCTTAGATTCAGTAAGGTTGGTAAGTGACATATGAAATTAGTATATGAGGACTTAAAGTTATTGATGGCTTTGATGTGAATTAAGTGAATTCATAAATTGAAGTTGTGGTTGGCAGGAAATGTAATTTGAATGATTTATTTACTTGATTTGGTTATAGTATGTTCAATGTTTGGTAAGATTTATGTTTAAAACCAACGAACTTACTAAGATTCATTAAGCTTATGTTTGTTTAATGTCTTTGTAGATTATCGTGAGGTCAGGGAATTGGATCAACACATCAAGCCACAATTGCCAACTTGTTCTGGTAGTTTTTGCAATGTATATTTTGGTTTATATGGAATGTATAGGGTGATAATGGTTTGTGTAAATATTAAGAGTTATATTTTGTTTACATTTCAACCCAACTTATATGAGTAAGGATAAATAATGTATGAAGCACGTTTGAAATGTTTAGATGATGGAAAATTAATGGGTCTATTGAGGCATGGTTGCATATACACCTAGGTGTAAGTTGTTAATTTGGTAAGTTAAGATATTTGATTGTATGTGATGATATGTTAGTTATAAGAACTTGGTATTGGCTTGAATTGAGGGTATTGTATGATTTGTGAGTGTAAAATTTGTTGTGCATAGGTTGATACCAAGATTGGGTGAGAAAAATGGTTTTAAAATGACCTAGTTTCGTCCATAATGGGAGTAATATCTTAGGCCACTTGATTAAGTGAGACTAGAAATGCATGGCCATGCTCAAATAAGTTGATATGAGATGTCGTACTTATTTGTATATTGTAGTCTGCTTAAGATATCAAGGAACATGGAATGGACTATACAAGTGTGACTATTCCATGACTTGTGTCCAATCCAGAGATAAAGGACTTAAGGATTATTGCATAAAAGGTTAATCATAAAAAGTTTATGTTGAATCATGATCTCTTGTGACTTAGGTAGCAATGATGCATTGCTAGATGCCACTCATTGTTTGTAACATTGGAATCGTTCAAATATTACTGCTAATGTTACAGGAACCTACAGGGTCACACCCTATAGTTGAAATGAACGGAATAAACCATAGTTGGTATTGTTTTTGGGTTTCGCTTGAATTAAATTAATTATAGAATTAATTTAATTCGGTAATCAAATTTCCAACACATTATGTACAAGGTTGTTGTACGCATAATGAGGACATGAATTTGGTTAACATATGAATTCAAATAAATATATGATTTACCGAAATTATATTATAATTAATGTAATTATAATTTTCGGTTTAAAAATATTATTATATTTATTTAATTCCTAAAAACCCTAAAAATAAAAGGATATATTAGAATCCTGTTTTTCTTTGTTTTGTGGGTCTAGCAGCCGTAAAAGAAAAACCACTTTCAAAATTGTTTTGGGGATTTCTTCCATTTGTAGTCAACTGGGTGGATTACGTAGAGGTCGGAGTCTCAATAGATTGCGGCTTGGTTCGACTGTAGATCAGACTACACATTGTTGAGAAGTTACTGTCTACTCAGAATAACATTAGGTAATTTCATAACCTTTTTCACCCCGATTCGTTCTTCACATATGGATCCGTGGTTAGGGTCACCGATTTTTAAATTTTTTCGCTGTGCCGTAGGGGTGCCGGCGATCCAACAGTATGGATACGGTCTGGGACACGGCTGTGTGCCTCACATCGAATGCCCACACGGCCTAAGACACGGGCGTGCCTTCTGGCCGTGTGAGCCACACAGCCGGCCACACGGGTGTGTGTCCCCTGCTCCTAAGAAAATTTTTAAAATTTTAGAAAAAATTTCCTGAGTATCCAATTTAGTCCCGATTCACTTCTAAGGTGCATATTGGGCCTCGAGGGCTCATATAAGGGACAATATGAATAATTTATGATTGGTTTTGGATATGTTTATTAAATATTGTGAAATGTTCGTATTTAATCCGTAAAGTTTGGTAATGCTTTGTAACCCTATTTTGGCGACAGATAAGGGTTAGGAGTGTTAGAATGGTCTTCAGAGTGCTATGTACTTTTCCTTTTAGATATTCATGTTTTTGGTCTCGACGGACCTATTTAGACAACTCCAAATATAGACACAGACTCATTCACATCTAGCTTACTCATGACAGACTCTTTCGCAGTAGACTTCTTCATGTCATCAAAACACACATATATAAACTTTAGTCATTCAGACATATTAAGCATTGACCTTAGAGATCATATCTATTTTCCATACGAATCATTCATGCAAGTTCATTAGACATACATTTCTCACAGAATCATCACATCATACATTCTTAGCTTGTTTTCTTAGAAGGTTCTAACATGCATAATACATTTGTCGACTTAGGGACTCACATGACTTGCGTCTTTAACAACTCCAAACACCAGATCCAGGTTTCTATTGAGTAGATTGACAGCCCCTAATTGCTAGAATATGAGAACTCATTAATATCTATACACTTAACCCTTTTTCTTTCATTTTGAGCATAAAAAATCTCTAAATAAAGCTTTACCATACTTACTTTACCCAGCTAAACTGAGCTACTCCTTAACAACTTATCATGTAAGGTTGTAGATCTTACCTTATCAAGGGTTATCTCAAAGCTTAGATCCATGTCTTCAACTCAGCTTGAAGGATAAGAGGAATTCTCTCTATTTCTCCCCTTTTTATAAATAGATAGAAGAAGAAGAAGAAAAAGAAGAAGAAGAAGAAGAAGAAGAAGAAGAAGAAAAAGAAAGAAGAAGAAGAAGAAAAAGAAGAAGAAGAAGAAGAAAGAAGAAAAAAAAAAGAAGAAAAAGAAGAAGAAGAAGAAGAAGAAGAAGAAGAAGAAGAAGGAGAAGAAGAAGAAGAAAAGGAAGAAGAAATGTCTCTTATTTCTTATCCGAGTTACCTTGATATTTTACCTTTGTTCCTATGAATATTTGACACGCATCACAGTCCTTAGGTAAATGTTCGACAGCTGTAAAAAAAAACGTGTACAAAATTACATATATTTATATAATATACCTTTAGGCCTTAATCAATCATTTGTCCTTACTTATTACTTTTGAGCGTAGCTAGTATCTTAACCAATCACACTTGGCATGTCATGTCTTCTTGGCAATGACCCTATTACTCGAGTTCTATTAATACCTTACTAATTTTTTTTCCTATTGATTTATTCTTTCTAAGGCAGTTTTTTGCCCTAGTCCAATATTAGTTATGCGCCTACTTAACACACCAAGAGCATTAGTAGGGCGGACAATACTTCACCATTTGAAGTAACACTTACTTTACTTATTAAGTTCAGAGCTCACCCAAATACTGGACGTTACCTTACTTTTTAAGAAAATCTTGTTCAAACATTGTGGTCTCAATCTTAGCTTAGAGGAGTACCTCACCATTCTTCTAGTCCTACTATTTTTTGAAAAAGAAGAGAGAAGATATTTTCTTCTTAACTGATCGTAAACACTTAAGTCAAACCAAGTCTTTATTGAAACTTGTTAAACATCACATCAGTCATTGGGTGGCCTTATCCAATCTACAATGCCCAAGAAAACTAATCGAGTACTTAACTTTGGTCCTTAACTGTCTTGGTTCTTGTTTGGTTGGTTCCTAACTATTGTTCCTTCCATCTTGACTGCCTCAAAGCCAACCTTAGAGGATACTCTACACTGTTGACGTAAATTTGCATCATAAAGATCGTTTCCGTTATCCATAATAGAGTTTGCCCATTTTATGTGTCGTCAAAGCTTTTGGGCGAATCCTTCCTTACTAGGCACACTTCTTGGTCATTATGTGTCAACCTAGTGTTCGCCAACATCAGGGCGTCACTGGCATGCTCAAAGGGTTCTTATACTTAGTCTAGTTCTAACATATTCGAAACTTAGCTCATCTATCTTATTTCCCTAAATAGTATCCAAACACTAAGGCTTCACCGGGTGGGATGTTACAGGACTAAATTTTGAGATTTATTGGGTATTCTAATTAACCTCAAGATGAATGCTCGGGCATATTCTTCTTTGACAACATTAGTTGCATTCGAAGGAAGGTCTTTGAAGTTATCTTGCAACCATTTCATATCTATCTGACCACCTTGAAACTTGTTTGACACATTCCCCAAAAATGTCTCGCAAAGGTCCTCTTTACCAGGAACGACCGCTGACCCCGTAACTATTGGCTCATTCATTAGTAAACTGAGTTGTGAAGCTAAGTCCTTGAGTGTGATTGTACACTCACCGTATGGAAGATAGAATGTTTGTGTCTCGGGTCTCTATCTTTCTACCAATGAGTTGATAAGTGTAGGGTTTAGGGTTTAGGATCCAATTTGTAGCCCACGAGCATACGAAACGCATGTAAGAATTTTGCATATTGCAAATAACCACAAATTTCAATGTCTGGGCTTTTTGGCAAATTATGTATAAACCCCTCCAAAACACGATTATTCACCTATTTCTATTGACAAAATAAAATATTTTAAAATATTTTAAAAATTAAAAAAATTTAAAATTAACTTAATGGAAAATAATGAAATTTAAAATTTTTTCCTTACCATTATCGATTGAGCGGTGAAAATGTGTTTGTCATCAAAACGAATCATAGAACTTGTCATTCTTGAAAATTTAATCGAACTGAATAATATATGAAATAATTAAATAAAACTACAATATTTTTAAACAAGTGTATTGAAAAATTTCAAACAAAACTTGAGAAAATTAAGAGAGGTGAGAGAATTGAGAGAGTTAGATTTGAGTGAAAAGAACGAAAAATGACCTGGTATTTTTAGGAAAAAAAATTACTGTTGCCCTTTAAAAAATTTTACCGTTGGCAACATTTAAATTTTGGCTGTTGGGAAATGACAGTTGGAGGAAAGTATGTCTAGCCAACTGTGCAGAAAACGCGTTCAACTGAATGCGCTTTCACACACTCTCTCCAAAAATGACCTATTTCCCCAAAAAAAATATTTATACATTATCTACATTGATTTTGAATCAAGTGATGCCATTAGCTAAAAGGTAAAGCTATGAATATTTACTTTTAAAATTTATTAATAGGATTTATATTCATAATAAAATTTAAACAATTTTATTTATTTTTAAATTTTATTAATAAATTTTCCTCATGAAATTTAATGTCAATGTATAGATTTGTTTACTAATAAACATAATTCACGTAATTGTTTATCCGCATTATGTAAAGGGGCCGAATGATCATATATTTATTTCATTTTAATGATACTGCGTGTGTTTCTCGTGTTTTTATATAATTTACATTAATTCATAAATTTAAATTTATTTATAATTACTTGATTGAATTAAAAAATCTAATAATAATAAATATTAGATTTATATTTGATGCACTACATTGTCAAGGAATCAACAAACATCATTTGGGTTTTTTTTAGGGCTAATTTGGTAATGCTTTTAAAAAGTACTTTTGAGAAGTGCTGTGGAAAAATATTTTTGAGAAATGCTTTTGAAAAATTTGAGTGTTTGGTATTGCTGTCAAAAAGTACTTTTGAGAAATAAAATCTCCATTTTAGACATGATATTATAAAGTAATAAATATGCATTAAAATAAATTTCAAATTAGTTAATATTATGCTATTCTAGCAAAAATATAAAAAATAATTTATTATAACTTATTTTTAATATTTTAATATATAATATTTCATAATTATTTCATAAAATCAAACAATCAGAAAATAACTAAAAACTAAAGCATAATGATCAATTAAAGAGAAGAAGAAGAGAAAAAAAAAGATAAACTCACCGGTGGAGAACAGGAACAAAGAACCAGAGGAAAAAGTAAAGTTCAAATAAAAGAGAAAAGGAAAAAAAAAGTCTTCTAACGTCTATTTGGAAGAAGAAATAGTAATGTTAAAAAAGTAAAATACCAACCAAAAGCACTTTTGAGCTAAAAAAAGTTAAAAATTTTTACTTTTTCATTTGTGAAAAAACACTTAAAATAAATTAAAAAATTTTCTGCACAAACGTCTATTCCTCATTACTTTTTAAAGAAAAACACTTTTTAATAGAAAAGTTTATCGGTGAAGCGTTGGAGAACACAACCTTAATGATTTCCATCAAAAGTAAGTTTGTAATACACTATTAAATCACTAATAGTGTATAACAAACCGGCAAATACATATTGGGGGCTTGTTGAGGGTAGATGGAGGAAAGGAAAGGGGATTGAAATGGTGACAACTAGTATAAGATTGAAAGTTCATAATGTAGAAAAGATACTTAGAATGGTTCAATTAAGGCTCTCAACATAGTGTTAGGTATGGTGCATATGCTATGTTTCTTCTAGGGACCTAAATAAATAAACATTAATTCACAGATGCATGCATGCTTATTTTCTTCACATATTCTCTCAATAGTTCAATTTTGATATCATTTCTTTAGGATCCCTACTTCCTTTGAAGCTGAACTTTCCTGGCATGCATCATGTCATTTCCTCAATCAACCTAACTCACTGTTTTTGGACTCCTATTATTCCAATACCATTAGCTGGCTTGTATCATCATACACGCTCATAAAAAAAATGATTTTGAAAATTTTAGTTTAATATTTATGCGGTTAGTATTAGAGTAAAAAAGTGCTTTTAAGAAATAAAATGTTCATTTTGAACATGATGATGTAAAGTAATTTATATATATACATTTAAATGATGTTTGAATTCGTTAATATTTTAATATTTCAATAAAGATATAAATTTTTTTTATAACTTATTATTAATATTTTAAAATATAAAATATAAATTTTAAATACTTTTTAAGCAATTAATGTTAAATTTTAATTTGATTATATAAACTATAGTTTAAATATTAAAATCTAACCCTTACACATTCAAATATATAAAATTATATATTTGAAACAAATTTCAATAAGAAAATAATTCTATATCACATTTAAATATTACATAAAATATACTGGATTATAAAGGAGAGTTAAAATGTCATTTCACTTTAAAAATTGTCTGTTTAGCATTGTGTATAATCCAAAATTAAAGTACTTTTGAAAATTAATGCTGAATAAAAATAAATTAAGTTTGATTTAAGTGTTTATTTTTTTTAAACAAATTTAACTTTTATATTGAAATTTGTAATTCGTAAGTATCTATATCTCACGTATTCGAATTTAGATATTAAAATATGATACAGAATATATGAATTTAAACTTAGGGATTTATTTTGAAGAATGGGACAAGGAAACACAATGTATGAACTATTGCTTTTGAATGTAGAATATGAGTGGAACATGATCAAAAAGTGCCCTAAAGCCTCTTTTTTTTCTTCAGTACTTTATATAACTAGAATGATTGGTTATTAACTGATGTGTTTAAGAGTTTAATTTTGGGGGATTCCACCAAACTACCTTTCATCCTCATTAGGGATATTTATAAGTTGCTTCCCATGAGCACTAAAAAGAATACCTTCCATGTATTAATTGGATGATTTGATATCTGATTTTGGTTATTGAAATGGGATTTGTACCAAATCCAACTTGTTTAATCATGTATTTTCTTGGTCACGTGTAATATAATATAATTGAAATGATTCATAATTTTTGTTTACTTATAGCTTATACAGGACCCAAAAAGGGAAGTCTATAACTCCATCAAATCATACAAATTTTGAACTTTAAATTATATTCCATTTTTAAGTACATATTACATTCAATGAGTCAAAGTGAGGAAAAGGAAAAATATATATATGAAAGAGATTTGAAAAGTGGTAGGAAAGAAGTGTTATTTATCGAAATTTGAGATGTTGTTGGGTTGGGTTAAATTAGTTTAAGTATGATATTAGCATATTTTATATTTATTCAAGTTTGGTTTAATTTGAAAAATCAATTTAAAATTTTATCTAAACTCATTCATATTTGTAAATGACTAAAACATTAATTTTATGTTCACTCATTTTATTTTTAATTTAATATTTAATATATTTTCAGTTATTAAAAAATATATATAGACAACTTAACAAATTTTTAATTTAAATTATAGTATTATATATTACTATAAATTTAATTTTATGTATTAAATAGTATATATAAAGATAGCATAGTATAATATATTATAAACTTAAAATTTTTTTCTCTCCAAGCCATTTGTTTCTTATTTTTTGTTTTGTTCAGCGACGGTGCCAGCCTCCGGGCTGGTTATTACCTGCCTTTTTCTTCTCCCATCAACCCTTTATTTCTTTTTTCTTCTCATTCACTACACATGTCTTCTCTCTTTTCAGTTTACATATCTCTTTTGTGGGTATTTTTGTTGTCTCCACAAGTTGTGATGGACAAATGACGGTGCTTGTCGTTCGCTAAAACTCCACTGGCCACCTGTAGTTTTTTCTTAAAAAGTGGGTGGCTCTTCGTCAGCTTCTTAATCCGTTTTTATTTCGAGAGTATTTTAGAATAATAAATGATTTCACGTGTCGATTTGGACCAATGTTGTCTTAAGTTTTGTATGTTTTTTTTGTTTGTTTTTCCATTGTTTTATAAGTCTTCACTTTTATAAGTTCTTATATGCTCTTGTAGCACGTTTTTTAGTATTGCTTATGCATGTAATCTTAGTTTTACAAGTGATTTTAGGGATGATTTTGTTGTCGCCCTCTCTAGTTTGGTGAATGCTCGATTCTTTTGTCGATTTTTGCTCGCCACTTTGGACCATCTGAGGTTGATTTCCTTATCGTATTAAATGGTTGCAATTACTCCAGATATGTTTGTTTGAGTTGTGACAAAACCAATTTTCAACATGTCATAATGTTCTATTGATGTTGAGGCTAAAGTCTTTGTTGTGTTGATGGAACTTATCCTTCACCATCTACGACAAGTGTTTGATATTTTTTTCTCTAAATTGTAAGTTCCATTTATTGAATAAATTAATGAATTTAACTTAAAAAATATATATATATATATATTATAAACATAAAAGTTGGACAAATTTGACTAAGCTCAGGCCTTAAATGATTGAGCTTGAGTTTAACTCATATTTTAAACGGATTTTATTTTAACTAAATTATAAAGTTCAATATTTTGATCCAAATACTAATAATTTCTTAGACGAATTGTGCCATCTTTGAAAATTCTAATCAAAACAAAAATAATTATTATTTATGCTTTTTTCCAAGCATAATAGAAGAGAAAAGCTCCATTGTAGGAAAAGAAAAAGGTAAAAGAGGGGAGAAAGAAGCCCCCAAAACCAACAAAAATAGAGGTGATGGTTAAAGAAAAGAGAGAATGTGGTTGAAAACCATGTCATAAGCTTAGGTTGTCGTTCATGTCACCGACAACAACCGTGTGTGTCGTGTGAATTTCACGTGTACCGTCGGACCCTATCTCTTCCAACCAGACACCTATGTCTTTTCCACTTACATTTGTGCATTGAATTCATCAAAAGTTCACTAATCGGACCTCTTTCACTACCACAAATATTATCCCCAAAACAATTGATTAATTATTAACTATTTGATATCTCTATTTGGTTTTAATGTTGAATTTAATATTTAAGTTTTTTTTTCAATTTGATATTTGAATTTGTTTTAATATTCAATTTAGTACATAAGTTTCTTTTATATTGATATTTGAGTTTTTTTTTGTGCCAATTAGGTGCCTCTACTTTTTACTAGAGCACACATATGTTAAATATTTATCGAGCCATGTGATATTTAATTTGGATATCAAATTGAATATTGAAGTCAAACTTAAGTATCAAATTGAGAAAAAAATTCAAGTACCAAATTAAATATTAAAACTAAATATAAGTACCAAATGATATATTAACCTAAAAAATTAAGAATGAAGCTTCAATTATATCTGTATGAAAGAACTTGAAGAGGCTTTGGTTCAGGTGAAACAAGTACTTATGGTGGTTGAGGGATTTAGACACAATGTAAGGCTAGAAATTATAGAAACTCTATGGGAGCATTTTGTTTTGTGGTCTTCCACTCTCTAAAAGTATAGTCCACTCGTGCCAAAATAGTCCAATTGATAATGACATCTTGAGGACACAAATTGCTCTCTTCCTTTAGGCTGAGAAAGAAAAAACATGTTGTAGCGGATAAGAAATTGGACCAAGAAAATGGCCCCCCAGGCTTGCTTACACATGTCAAGCTGGTTTCTCAACACATTCCACAAGCCACGATTGAATTGCTCGGCATGGCATTGTGGTGGTGGGGGTGCAAAGTACAGTGCTCGGTACCAATGCCTTATTAGGAGCTCGGTGTTTCCCTTGTTTAAAACAGATATAGTGGTTTGAATTTCGTGGAAAAAAACAACCTCTTCAGTACTCTCAATTTCGAAATACGGTAAATTAGAAATTTTTTAAAAATTAAAATAATTTAATTTCTATTAATTTCGAAAGTGAAAATTTTAAAACAAGTAATTATAACATTAATGTATTTAATTAATTGTACATAATTTTAATTAGTATAATAACAAATTTAATCTTCAATTTTTATATATTTTGTCATTTTGGTCTTAATTCTAAAATATTCAACAAATTCAGCCTCAAAATTTATACAAATGTTACAAGATAAATTTATTAAATCATGACCAAATTGATATAATGTGTAACTTTCAAGGCTAAGTTTTTTTTATTATACTAATCAAAATAATGTATAATTGATGAAAAACACTAATATTGTGATTAATTCTCTTTAGTTGCTCATTTTAAAATTAATACGGATTAAATTATTCTATATTTTATTTACTTAATTTCAAAATTGAAAAGGGAAAGTTTATTTTATCTAAATTTCCTTTAGTTTGGGGCCAATCGTGGAGCCCAAACTTTTGCTTTTCGTCCCTATAAAAAACACACCTTGTGCTGCTTAGTTTTTCATGCAAACCGAAAAGAAAAAAAGTAAGAAGAAAAAGAGTCAATCATTGCTCATTCCAGTGAAGAGAAGCTTCTCTCAAGTACTTAAAAGAAAGCAATCAAGCCCACAAATTTGATAAAAGCAAGAGATGAAGATGAAAAGTTCTAAAATAGGAGGGTCAAAGAGGAGTTGTCCATGGTCTTGGAAGGGAAATGGAGGGTTCTTTAGGGAAGAAAGAGGTAGGCTTTACATAATAAGAAGATGTATCATTATGCTTCTTTGTTGGCACGACTGAAAGTATATATTATGGAGAAATTAAGAATCCCTGCATATCCTACCACATGGAAACTAAAGCTAGCAAGCTCAAGTAAACATTTTAGGTTTTCCTTTATCTTATGTGTATATCAAATAATATACATATATATACAAGGATAAACTTTTTTTCTTTTTTCGCTTTACCATGCTTCTTCTTGGTATAACAAGTTTCTCTCTAGATCATGATGAAAAAAATTTGTTTTATGCTTGGAAAGTTGATAGATCTTAAGTGTGTGTATATAATGCTCTTTCTCTCATTGCTTAGTTGAGAAGCCATTATTTTATGGTGGCAATAACATCAAATCTAAAACCACTTAAGAAGATTAAATAAATGAGCAGTCTCATTTTGTTTTTAATTTTGCAAGGGCTTTGAAGTTTTATGTTTTGATGAGTGAAGGAAAGAAATATCTAAAACTAGCAAATAATATCCCTAACTAATTAAAAAGCCAAAAACAATGACATAGTTTTGTATTTAAAGAAACAAATCTAAGATATGTATATATTGTCATGATTCATTTTGTTTTTGATGCTGAAATCTTAATGATTTAATAAAACAAATACTAATTACAATAATTATATCATGGCATCTTCCTGAGTTTGATTATTGAAGGAAAATGGTTGTTCAAAATTTTATATTAAGATCACGGATGGAAATTATAAAGGAAATCTGGAATGAAACAATGAATCAAAATAGAAATGTAGTCATTTGGGTTTAAGATTTATGAGATTGGCTAAGGGATTTAGGGCTTAAGAATTACCATTTCTATACATAAACCCTTTGTTTAAGATTAGGGATCTAAAAGTTAAGATTTCAATTTCATTGATATTGGTTTCAAGATTTGTTTTATTACTTTAGGAAAATGTTTTTGATATTAAACATTTTTTATATATTAATATTTTTGCATTTCTGTTATTGTTATATTTTAGAATGATACTGTTAAAAATCTTCATCGGGTGGTGTGGAATTTTTTCCTTTCACATGGATAATGGTTTTCATCCATAAAGTCTTACCAAATTTGTATTTGTATTTTATTCCACCACGACTCAATTACATCCTTAAAATGCTTGTCTCATTTGGAAAATTATATTAACATTTTTTTTGTAGCATAATGTTGAGCGAGATCAAGAACAATCCAGCTAACAACAGATTACCACCAAGCTAAGAACAAAGATCTTTCCATGCCTGCTTTAGCCAAGGTATCAGCTAAACAGTTCGCTTCTCTAACAACAAACGTAAAGGATCGCAGCAAACAGCTCCTCAATTTCTTCGCAAATTTTCCAAACAGTCCATGGGCAAGAACAGGCATCAATAATCCATTGTAGAGCATTTCAGGAATCCGATTCAACAATAAGCTTAACTTTGTCTACACATTTGGTTTGAACAAAGACATTCAAGGCAATTTTAATTCCCATATGGAAAAAAAAACCCCTATGTTGATGAGTTAGATTTTTTTTTTCTAAATCCACATTAGCCACTTAACAATATTATTCAACGAAGTCCTAAGATTGATAACAATAGGAAATGATTATCAATTATGCCATTGGTGCCGCAATAGACTTGCATTTATTTCAAGTCTTGATTAATATAAGTTTAGGGTTAAAACTTAGGACAACTCTTTTCTCCCTATTTAACAAATGTTAAAAGAAATACAATGATTAAATTCCAAGTTTGGTTAGAGTATAGGGATGAAAATCATAATCATGTTAATCAATAAAATTTCATGGCAACAGACTAACAAAGATTAACAATTTTTAATGATATCATTACATCAGTAAAAAGTTTTATTAGTAAATTGGCCGCTAAATTATACCCAATTCTTATATAGGTATTTAATTTTTTTTTTGGCTAAAAATGGTATCTAATTTTTCACATTGTTACACAATTTAACATGAAAAGGTGCCACTTCTAATATATAAAGACGCAACCTGCGGCCTAAATTTTACACATAACTTTAACGTGGCCTATAATTATTTTACTAGATTGAATTAAGGAAAATTTTTAAAATATATATTAAAAATTGGATTTTAAATTTTTGAAAACTTAAACACATTTTAAAATCATATTGAATCATGTCCTACGTGCTTGGACATAAAATTTGGTTGCCCAAAAGGCTTCAAATGCGCACTTATAGAAATAGAAAAATAGAAGTCTTGTGTAAAATCAATGTCACATTACACTTTTATCTCTTATACAATTATTTTGGAGTTCTTATAAATTATTTTTAGATCATTCTCAAGTTTCATTGTGAAACGAGAATGTTCGGGCATCATTTTAAGGCTTGAAAACACAAGTTTGGTGCAAGGCAGCATGTGTTGTACATGTTCCCTAGTTACTAATACCTTGCCTTGTTGATAGCAATTTAGCAAGGTATCGATACAAATGTGTCATCTACAAATACTTAGATGCAAGAGATTTAAAAACTAGTTTAAAAATATCCAAATCAATTTCAAACATCATCATATCAAATCAAGAAGTTCCCAGTCCATTTAAACCATTAGCAAAAGTCATTTCACCTAATTTTTATCTTTTCAATATGCTCAAATCAATTCAAAACCAAAACTTAAATTAAAAATGTCAATGGTATCATGAAACATCATCAAAATACTATCTTATTTACAAGCTTAGTATTAAACAAAACTTAATCTATGTACATGTCATTCTAAACTCCTCTAATATAAGATAAAGATGAAAATATATATGGTTCTCCCTTAATATGTGATGTGATCCATTCATCAAGCTAAAATAAAAACTTTCTTCATCTTCTTAGGACTTAACCTACGCATTTAAGTCAATAAAAGCGTTAAAGAGTAGAAATTGCTTAGTAAATACAAAAGTATTATCTATCTTACCCTTTTAAATTCTATGGTGATTCACTTATGGTTTAAGGAGTATAGCTTCCAATCATGTGGTTTACTTAATTATAAGGATTTAATTCCATTTCACTTTTAATTTCCTTAATAAGGATCAAGGCATCCAAACATGATTCACCTTAATTATTTAATTTATACGTCAAGTAATTATAACTTGTTAGAATTGTGTGACCCGGATCCTGTTTGATCTAGCTTGAAAAGTTAGAGGTGAAACTCACTTGTTAAAGAAATAAAATAGAGAGACAAAATTAGAGATCTGACGTTGCCGCACAAGTTGAATCCATATAAGACTATACTTATTCTATTAGACGTTGATTATAAAAGGATTGTTTAACCCTTAAAACTTGGTATCATCAGAAACTTCTTGTATTGTTGTTTTTCAACATTAGTGAATTTCTCCTCCTCTACTTGTGGTTTTTTCCCGATAAGAAATTTCCATGTAAAATCTGCGTGTTTTTATTATTTTTATTGCTTTACGATCATTCTTACTACCATTATCGACATATAGTATAACATAACTCATTATACCGTACTCATTTGATGAGTAACCACTAATCAATCTTTAACTTATTTATTCGAATTATAAACTGTAACACCCCAAACCTGACCTAGTTGCTATGGTCAAATTCGGAAAGCTACATTAAGTACCGAAATGGCCCAGAAAATTTTTCGTAGTTTTCAAACGTACTTTTTTAAACCATTTGCGTAAATCATTTTAAACTAATGAAATCGAGAAATTTTAAAAATCGATGACTTCAGTATTTTATCTGTAAAAGTTTGATCGTTGTTCAAAACTTCTGTAACTTCAATCATATTTCAAAATCATTTATTCAAAACTAAAGAACTTGACTATTCTTCACTATTAAAAAAAAACATATTAAATTCATAAAATAAAATGTCTTTAGAAATCTCATTTGTAAACATTATAAATTTTGAAATTAAACCTAATTTTATTAATAACTTATTTCTCAAATTTGTAGTGGAAAAATGTAATATTGTTATATTTTTATGAAAATCGCAACAAATCATTTTTCTAAAATCATATTTTGCTAAAAACCAATATTTCATGTAAATTCGATAAAACATCAATATGCAATTTAAAACCTAAAAAAAAACTAAGTCATATATTTTTTTAAAACTTGTTTTCATTATCGTGGCAAAAAAGAGTGATTCTATCAAATTTTAATAAAAACCAAGTTTCATGGATAATATTAATCAAATACTAATTTATGCAGTTTTTGAAACTTAATGTCATGCAAGCAATTCATGCAAATAACAATGAAAAATAACGAAAGTAAAGTTTTACGCCACAGTCCATAATCAAACTTATTACAAACCCAAAATAACAAAATATCAAAATGAAATTTAATTACTTTAATTTTAAAAAAATTCTGAGAAACTCCTCCAAATATCGTCATCGCATCCTAACCTCGAGGTTATTTGTAAAATCAAAAAAACTAAAGGGGGTTAAGCTATAAAGCTCAGTGTGAGTCTTATAACAAGTTAAATAACAATAAGTTAAATAATAGTAATGATAGTCACGAAACTAACTAAAAATACGACAAAAGCAAGTGCACCTATTGATAAATAGTATAGCTATGGTAAGTAAAGATATCGTTTCCTCGAGGACTAAATGTACTAGTAATTATCATCTTTCTATTATCTAACCGACAACTTGTAGTGATTGGTTTAAACTAAAATTTATTAAATTAATTAACTAAAGAAGTCAGCAAAGAATAAATCTAGAAAATAGTTGAATAATAACCAAGAAGCGGAACAATGCTGATAAGCTATAAAAGTAACATATTCTAATATCAGTCTTAATGCGTTTTTGGATGATTAATTATGCAATTTAGTGAATTTGATGCTCTTAATCCTTTAAATTCATGCTTCTATACTTAGGAGAGCATTTGAGAGTGAAAGGAGCAAAAAATGAGCCAAAATTAGACAAATAGAGTTGTTTTTAGGAGCCACATGGCCTGAGCATTTCCACACAGGCTGGACACACGCCCATGTGCCAGCTCCTGTCAATTTCGCACCCTACTTCCCAAATACGCGGAAACCCAATTTTTAGGTTTTCTGAGCATTCTAATGTCTATAAATACCCATTAGAAGAAGACACAAGGGGGCAATCAGAGAAGATCGAAGAACGCCATTGAAGCCAACTTGAAAGTGAATCTCCATCAAGATTGAAGATCTCATTTTAATTTCTTTCAAAGTTTTATTGAGTTTTTTTTATCTCTTGTGGTTTTTCTGACTTTGAGATGTTTTTATTCAAGATTATGAACTAATCCCCTAGATACCTAGGGGAGATGAAACCTATGATGAATCCTATTATTTAATTTCTGTCTTACGCGATAAATTCTTGATTCTTGTTCTCAATTATGTATGCTTATTTCTTGTTTTAATATTTATGGGATATTAATTCTTGTTTAATGTGCTTAATTCAGTGGAGCAAAAGACCCTATTTAAGAGTAGATCTAGCATAATTGAGTGGATTTGCATGCAATCCTAGAAATAGGATGACATAAATCTACCGGATTAGAGTCAAATCTAATAGGGGAATCCATAGATCAAGTTAATGCGATGATAGGGGTTTTAATTAGAAAGATATTTTAATTAATCAACCTAGAGTCAGTTATTCTTACTCTCGAAAGAGATATTAACATAATTTAGGGATTTTTACAGATCAAGACACAAGTGAATAAATTATATAATTCAGATTCATAATAAAAGGTGGATTCTTTCCTGGGTATTGTTTATCTCATTGGTTAATATTTAATTATTTATTTGATTCATTCTCTATTGTCGTAATAGCCCGTTTTCAATAAAATTAGAATAGTAGTTTTGGGACTACAAATCTGATGGGTGAATATTTATTTTATTATTATTTTAATGTCTACAACATGTTAGTATTACTGTATAAAAAATTCATTAAGAAATTTTACCGTTAGAATACTTAATTTGATAAAAAAGACTAAATCCAATAAAGTGCAAAACTTGAGTTCTATAAGTTAAAGGTATTAAATGGCTATAGAACCTTAAAGTATGAGTCCTTATATGGTAATTAGACCATTAATGAAGTTAATGGATGTACATGGCTTGGTATTAGTGAAATTTTTAATGTTTTAAATGGGCAAAATGGTAAATGAGTAATTAAAATAAATTAAACTAAGTAAATAATGTTCATCTTCTTCATTTTCATCAAGCCACCACTGGAATTTCTTCTTTAAGCCGTACCTAAGGTTTGCCCATCACTCTTTTGTTTGTATGATTAAGATAGACCACGTACGGCTCTAGATCGATGCAAAAAAAAGCTTTGGATTAATCGACTTTATTTCTACGTTTATCGTCGATGTAAGTTCATATGTTTAAGTAGCATTTTAGATTAAGATTTAAATGCTATTATTGTATAATATCAAATTATGTTTCGATGGAAAAATCCAATGGTGTATTGACGATCATCGACTAATGAAAAGGGATAGTCTCGACTATTGAACAATGAAAAGGGATGGTGACGACCATTGAATATGAAAATGGATAGATTCGACTATCGATTATAAAAAGGGATGGTGAGGACCATCAACTATGAAAAGGGATGGTGAGGACCATCAACTATGAAAAAGGATGGTTTTGACCATCGAATATGAAAAGGGATGGTGACGACTATCAAAATTATGAAAATGGATAGTTTCGGTTATCGTAAAATTTAAAAGGATAGCTCCGGCTATCGAATTATGAAAAGGGATGGTATCAACCATTGTGTTAGCACTTCGTGTGAGCTTCAGTAAGAGTTTTCAATGCAATTTACCTTATTAGGTTGGAAGGTAGGAATTGTGTACTTGTGTGACAATGAATTTCATAATTTTATATGTTGAAGCTTAAATATGAGCTATTGTTATATTGGATTGATTTATATGTGTCACAAGATTTTGTAATGTAATGACAAGTTCATATTATATATGTTGCGAACTTAATAAGCATGAATTGCTTACCTTAAGTTGTTTTTCTATATTTTGTAGTTAATCGAAAGCTCGATCGAGTTGGAAAGTCATCGGATATCTATTACACTATCCATCAGCTATATCGGTAGATTTTGATATTTTTAAGTCTAGGTTATAATGGCATGTATAGGTGTTTTGGTTGATATTATAGTCAATATATTTTGGTATGTATATGTGGCTTTATAATGGTTAATGTTTTGTCATTTTGGTACTTGAATGTTTTGTGTTGAAATGGTCAAGTAAATACATAATATAAATGATCATTTTTGGTATGTTGGAATTTGGCAAATATGGTATGAAGTGGTATTGAATTTGGATTGCAAATATTAAGTTATTAATGACTATGGTATGCTTGTGTTTGGACTCATTTATTGTCATGTAGCTTGAGGTGCCTAAGGGCATATTGGTTGTATGAATTATTATTGTATAATCTTGTTTATGTGAATTTTAGGTACAATTTTGGAGCTTGAATTGGGTGCATTTGAGTTGCACTAGTGTGCATAATTTGGGTGAAAGAATTGGCTTGAAAATGGCCTAATTCTTGTCACACGGCCATGTGTCCTCTGTAGAATACAAAAGGTTGCAAGTCAGGCAACTACACGACCTAGCACACAAGTGTGTGAGGCTATTTTGAAGGGTACACAGCCTGGCACACAGGTATGTGGCTTGACTGTGTGACCCAAGTTAGTGAGTTATACGGGCATGGACACGGTCGTATGTCCACACGAGCGTGTCTATTGGCTGCGTGACCTTTGCAGTTTTGAAAATTTTCTTTGTTTCTTAAAAAATTCTCTAAGTTTCTGAATTAGTCCTGACTTGTTTCTAATGTGTTTTTAGGGCCTCGAGGGCTCGTATAAGGGACGAAATGTATATTATGGATTGGTTTGATATGATTAATGATATGAATTAAAATGTTTAAAACTTATGTTTGTTTTGAAATGAAAACTCCAATAATGCTCTGTAACCTTATTCCGGCGACGTATACGGGTTAAGGGTGTTACAATTGCGTTCTTAGTTAAATTAGTTTAGTGAATTTAGATTAAAACACATCACCTCAAATTGTCAACTAAATAATAAAAAAACAGTAATTACTAATACTTTTAGTCCTCGTTGATATGATATTCTCTACTCACCATAGCTATACTATTGTTCAATAGGTGCACTTGCCTTTATTGTATTTATAGTTAGTTTAGTGATCATCAAATGCCCAGGAAAAAAATCCACCTAGGCTTCATCTGTCATTATGACTCTGAGTTAAACAATTTATTCACTTGGTATCTTGATTCGTAGAAATTCCTAAAATATACTAATATCCTTTTGAAGACTAAGAACAACCGACTCTAGGTTGATTAATTGAAATTTCCTCCTAATTAAAACCCTTATTGTCGCATTAGCTCGATCTATGGATTCCCCTATTAGATTTGACTCTAATCCTGTAGATTCATGTCATCTTATTTTTAGGATTGCATACAATTCCACTCAATTATGCTAGACGTACTCTTAAATAGGGACTTTTCCTCCTTTGATTTAAGCATATTAAACATGAATTAATACTCCGAAAATATTAAAACAAGAAAAACACACATAATTGAGAACATGATTCAAGTATTTATCGCGTAAAACAATAATCAAATAAAAAAATTCATCATAGGGTTCATCTCCCCTAGGTATCTAGAAAATTAGTTTGTAATCTTAAATAAAAACAACTCAAAGTCAGTATAACCACAAGAAATAAAGAAACTCATAAAAACTTCAAAGAAATTAAAAGGAGGTCTTCAATCTTGATGGAAATATACTTTAGAGTCGGCGTGAATGGTGTTCTTTGAGTTTTTTTCTTCAATACTCTTTGATGGCTCCCTTTTCTCTTCTTCTATTTGGTATTTATAGGTCTTAGAATGCTCGAAAAGCCTAAAAATTACGCTTTTCTGCGTATTTGGAATATGATTCGCAAAATCGACACAGTCTGGCACATGGTCGTGTGGCAACCTCTATGGTTCACACGATCGTGTGTCCAGCCTGTGTGAGAAGGTTTAGTCTGTGTGGCTCCTGAAATATGCTCCAAATGTCCAATTTTTCCTCGTTTTTTGCTCTTTTTGCTCACAAATGCTCTCCTAAATATAGAAACATGAATTTAAAAGATTAGGAGCATGAAATTCACCAATTTGCATAAATAGTCATCCAAAAATGCATTAAAAACATGGTTAAAACATGTTACTTTTATCAATTATCAAGTATCAAGTAAGCACATATCATACAACATAATCAATATTATGCATGTGATCATGGTAGTGCAATTTTTGGAAAACAATTATGCAAGTTTTTATAAAACATCCTACCCATCACCGCTACACTCCAATAAGAGTTCTCAGAACTCATCCATCCAAACACTCCAATATGTGGACAAAGCCACCAGTATTGAGAAACAATCTTCCATGTAGGTTTTGGATAAGCCACCATGTAGGTTGTAGACAAAGCCACCAATTCTTCCTCCTTACAATATCCCATCCCATGCATGTGAAATGGCCACAATGAACATATATATATATTTCATTTCAAAATATCATTTTATCACATTATGCATGTTGAAACATGCAAATAAAATCATATAATTTCATGTAGGGCATCTATAACATAAGTTTCACATATTATTTCAAGATATCAAAATATCACCATTTATTTGTCATGTAAAATTAATTATGCCATAATATGGGAATGAAAATAACATACATTTCAAACAGTGAAAATCATAACCACACAACATACTTTTCACAAAATTAGTTGGCTCGAAATCACTTGTATAGTCTATTTCGACGGATTTAGTCTCTCGTTTTAGAATACTTAAAGTATTCACATAAATCACAAATCAAATAATAATATTTTGTTTAGGAATTGTTACGTTATATAAATAACTTGTATCAATTTAGACCCGCACCTGAATTTGTATGACCTGATAATAACGATTCTATTTCCCAACTCTAAGAGAGGAGATCAACCCTTGAATTCTTAGTTAAACGTTAATACCATGTTAGTATATTGACATTTTTAGTAATATTTTTGAATAAATGATTAAGTAGAATCACTTACTTAATCAATGGTCCTAATGACGAACATCTCTAAAGGATGAAGTATGGATCCTGGGTTTCAAATAAACACTTCATGCATGAACAAGAAATACACCTCTAAAGAAAAAAAATAATCTAATCGAAGGATTTAGCAATACCTATGTAATCTCAAGGGTAAGGGGACTCAACAATCTTTGCGGTGATTCAATTAAAGAGGAGGATTCTGAACTAACAAATAAAATAAAATAATAAAAAAGGTAGATTAGAAAATATTAACAATAAAACCTTTCAATAAAATCGAGATATGAAGTCGAATAATAAACAAGGTTTGATTAGGAAAGAGAAGAGGAGAAAATAAGAAAATAGTGAAAAACAATAGTGGTCGATGGCGGCAGCAAGGCTGCGATGGTGACAATGTAGGTCTGACGGTGGAGATGTGGTGGTGAGGTGGTGGTGCGATTGGCTAGGAATGGAGGAGATGTGAAAGAATTAAGGAAAAATGTTTTGTTGAGGAGGTGAAATGAAAGAAAAATGAAGAGGAAAGGGAGGAGAAAAGAGAAGGGTGGCAAAAATGGAGAGGAAGGAAAAATATAAAAGAACATCAAAAGGTGTAATTCACCTTGTCTAGGTTCAATGTATGTGACACAAGATAAGGGTGGAGAAAATAGGCATATTTAGGGGACAAATGAGCAAAAATGAGATCATGAGAGTGAAAATGGGGGGTTTAAGAGGGAAAGTTAACTAGTTCAAAGAGAAAAGGTGAGTGGACGGTTATGGAAGCTTTTTCCCATGCAAAAGTTGCCAAAAAAATTAAATAAAATATTGGAAGTATTGAGATTTGAACCTAGGACCCTTGGGAATTTAACTAACCACTTAACCACATTACTCCTTATTCTCAAACTATAGCATTTAATTTAAAAACATGGTGTGACCTTTGTTAAGGTTTGAAGTAAAATTGCACCATATATAAAATAATGTGAAGGAAGGGATTCGAACACAGATCATAAGAACAACTCCACTACTACTCAATCACTATACTTAATACTTATTTATTATCAAATGAGCGAAAGATCATCTAAAAAGATTCGACCATGATCACTCTCAGTTCATTAACCTAATTTCTACTAACCCGATTTTTGGGATGTAACATACACCAATTCAATTAAATTATGTAGATTTTCAACTTTTCATTTTTGTAATTCGCTTTCTCAGTATTTAATTATTCACTCATTTCTAATTTAACTTATAATATATTATTCATTGAAACAAACCATTTTTTACTTCAATTTTATTGCTTAAAACATATACACTTATCAAACAATTTATCATCTCAAATTAAGTTCATAACTCTTAATAACTTTAGTAAAATATAGCTTAAGCACTCAGATTACCAACTGCACAACCTAATTGCATTATGCTTGTAACGCATCCATCCAAACATCCTATAAATGGGCTTAAAATGCAGTTATGCAATTGCATAAGGCAACATATCATAGTCTTCTATCACAAACACGCACACTAATTCCTATTAATATTCTAATCGTATCTTTACTATTCTACAAAGTTTACAAAAGTAATTATATTTATTAACAATTTTTACATCACTTAAGCAGCATTAATATCATATAAAATTTTCTCATATTCATATACATATCATTCCGCATCCCATTTCATTTACCAATGAGAGAAATCTCAATACACATGCTATTACTCATTTTCAAATCTCACATCACACTTCATATATCATAAGTCCTCGTACAGCAATTTATCACTTCTTTATTTAATTTATACCATATTTCACTACACCAAAACAGGCTTTTAGCGGCGCTTTTTTAGGCCTTTAGCGGTGCTTTTTAGCGCCGCAAAAACTGTAACAGCCCGATTTTGACTCTAATTGGACATAGTGGTTTCGGGACCACAAATCCGAGTCTGAAAAAATATTTTAATATTATTTTGTGTGTTTATGATGTGTGAATTTAAATGTGTGAAAGTTTCGTGAATTAATTTTGTTGTTTATGTGTTTAATTGACAAAAGTATCAAATTGCATAAAATGTGAAGTTTGATTATTAAGGTGTAAAGTGCTTATTTGATGGTGGCTTTTAAATATGAGGTTCTTAAAGGGCAATTAGCCCATTTTAAAAGATAGTGGACGGCAATGATAGTTAATATATACTTTTTATATATTAAATATAAAAGTTATAATAGTAATAGTATAATATTATATTATTATATCATTAAAACATAAAAGAAATAAGTTTTCTTTCTTTCTTCATTGTTTGTATCACCGAAACAAAAAGAAAGAAACTTTGTTCTTCAAGCTTTAGCATTCGGCCATCTTAGGGATTTCAATTCAAGGTTAATTTGATTTTAGTTTTTGATAATTTTTACGTTTTTGAGATCGTTGCTTTGAATACTTCAAAACCCATGTCTTAATTTTGTGAATTGATGAATATTTTGAATTATGCCATTGATGAATATTTGTGTTTTGGGATGTTTGATGATGAATAATGGAAGATATGTCTTAGATTAACATGTTTTGTCTTGGGATTTTTGATGAATTTGAGTATTTAGGGCTAAATTGTGAAAATAAATTTTTGAGGGACTAAAATGTGAAATAAATGCAATATGTGGACTTGTATGAGAACCATGAATATTCGGCCCTTGTGTGTTATGGGCAAATTTTGTGTATTTGGTGTTTTGTGCAAAAAGGACTAAATTGCAAAAAGTGCAAAATGTTAGGGTCAAGATGGTAATTTTCCCATTTATGTATTGTTGGACTCAAATGAATGTTTTGATGAATAAAAAGGTTAAATTTGACTATGTTTAGATCAAGGAACGAAGAAAACGAATTTGGATCGGGGGAAGTCGAAGGTAATCGAATAGTCGATCGTGTTTGCTGATATCCGAGGTAAGTCTATTAGCAACTAAAAGTTATTAAGTTAATATTTATACATGCATACTAATTTTATCTTATGATTGAGCTATAATTTATAGTATAATAGTTGAATAAACTTTGGACTATAGATATTGTATATAACATGTTCGAATATACAAGTATGATCTTGTATAAATTATTGGATTAAACAAAGGTATGTATAAGATATAGGTATATATATATATATGGTTTGAATGATTATATAAGTATGTATATATATATATATAAAGTCGAATAAGCATGCAAATATACATGTATGCGTTGTGTATTGAATTTAGTTATGTCATTATATAAGTATGCGAGGATTGATTGTGCATTTATATATGTACAAGTTTTTGTTTTGAAATTGAGTATGAAATTATACATTCATATGGTAGATTCGAATATGTATAAATGCACATGTATAAATTCTTGAATCGAAATTTGGTATGGAATTATATATGTATGTGAAAGTTTCGATTTTGTATGTATATTCACGTAAAAGTTTTTGAATGGTAGTGAAGATATGAAATTGTTAGTTTGAATTATTATAAAGTGATTGAATATAATACAGACGTTACGTCTAGCAGGCTTAATGCCGGTGAAGTAATTCAGACTTTAAGTCTAGCAGGCTAAATGCCGGTGATACATTTCAGACTATATGTCTAGCAGGCTTAATGCCGGTGATACATTTCAGACTATATGTCTAGCAGGCTAAGTGCCGGTGTACTGAATCAGGCTTTAAGCCTAGCAGGCAAAATGCCGGTGAATCTGTTTAAATTGTGTTAGAATATGCAATGGATATATCTATGATTTGTGATTATATGAAATCGATGAATACATATGTACATTAGATATATGTGATTGCTGAATTTATAAATGCATATGGTGATATGTGGTAGTTAAACATATATATATTGAGCCTATGTGTTTGATAATTAATCATGTATGCATTTGAGATATATATATATATATGTGTGTATTTCGAATGTATGTGTTACCTAGGTATTCAGGTATAAATTCATAGTGGGTATATTTATATATAAACAAATATAAGATGTGATTGATGTATATATATTTGTGTTAGATTTGAATTGATTTAGAACATACCATGAGTGTACATATACAATCGGTTTGATATGTATATAATATGTATATATATGCTCGGTGGTATACATTCAATTGTAATGTTGTTTTGTATAATATATATATTAAACTGAATTCATCCGACAGGTATACATATCTGACTATAAATGAAATGGTCTGAGTAGAATAATGTATGAATGTTAGTTGGTTGTGTTAGTTGAAATTTCAGTAGAATAGATTAAAAAGGTTATAATAATTATGTGTTTATAATTATACATTTAGTTATGCTGGAGACTTACTAAGCTATAAAAGCTTACTTCGTTTGCTTTCGTTCATTCGTTTTTATAGATTTGGAGACGCGTTACGAGTTCGGGGATCATCAGCACAGTCCATCACACTATCGACTTCTTTTCGTATTTTGTTAAATATTTGAACTCGATCTTATGGCATGTATAGGCTTGATAATGTTTTGGTTAGTTTTGAATCCTATATTGTAAATAGCAATGGGAAAAGAGTTTAGTTTCCATGCTGGAATTTGATTATATATGTTCATGAATTGGACTTGCATTTGGAATTAGATATTAAAGTTATGTTTATGTGAGCTTGGTTTCGTAATGCCTCGTAACCCTGATTAGGCGACGGAGACGGGTTAGGGGTGTTACATTTTATTGGTATCAGAGCTACGGTTTAGTCGATTCTCGGAACTAGCGTAGCGTGTATGAGTCTAGCTATACATGCCATATTTTTATATCGAGATAGTGTGATGACTGCTGACATCTAAAAATGTGTTTTCGTATAGTAATGGATCCCGAACGAGCCGTAGCTGATGATGTTGAGAGTATAGCGCCTGCTCCCACGCAAGGGACAGAGCCAGTAGATTCTCGACCAATCTCGAGTAACCAGGAGGGAGAGGCTAAACAAGCCTTCTACCAAATAATGAATGACTGGTTTACTCATTATGTCCGAACTAATCCGGTTACACAACAACCTCCACCCCCGACTAATCCATCTTCGATTCCTGTTATACCCCAAGTAAGTGATCCGATGAGATTACTTAAGCCTCCGGTTGACAAAATTCGAAAACACGGGGCCGAAGAGTTCAGAGCTACTGATGATGATGATGCTGAGCGAGCTGAATTCTGGCTTGATAATACTATTCGAGTGTTTGATGAGTTGTCTTGCACCCCTGATGAGTGCTTGAAATGTGCCATATCCTTGCTACGGGACACTGCATATCACTGGTGGAATACACTAGTATCGGTGGTTCCGAAAGAGCGAGTGACCTGGGAATTCTTTCAGACTGAGTTTCGTAAGAAATACATCAGCCAGAGATTTATTGATCAGAAACGTAAGGAATTTCTTGAACTGAAACAGGGTCGTATGACAGTGACAGAATATGAACGGAAATTTGTGAGACTTAGTAGATATGCTCGAGAGTGTGTTTCAACTGAAGCTATCATGTGTAGAAGATTTGAAGATGGGCTGAATGAAGATATTAAACTGTTAGTTGGTATACTTGAGATAAAAGAGTTCATAGTACTTGTTGAACGAGCTTGTAAAGCTGAGGAGCTCGGGAAAGAGAAGAGGAAAGCTGACTATGAAGCTCGAGATTCTCGTAAAAGATCATTCAGTAAATCATTTCAGTCGACCTCAAGGAAATTCAGAGCGGATCATAGCCAATCTAAAGCTACTGCAGGGTTTCCTAAGTATGATCGAGATCGACCCCCTGTGAGTTCACGAGCTACTTCAGTTGCTAGCGTTGGTAGTGTTCGAAAAATAGATCAGAGTGCAAGCATTGTGGGAAATGGCATCCTGGGGATTGCAGATTCCATGATCGGTCTTGCTTCAAGTGTGGTTCAAAAGATCATTTCATTCGAGAGTGTCCGATGGTAGCTGAGCAAAACACTGTGCAGGATACCAGACCGAGTAATGTGCCAGTCCGAGGTAGACCGCCGAGACAATCGAGTAATGTAAGTGGTAGTCAGAGAGGAACCAGGGACACAGCAATTCGATCTGAGGCCCGTGCCCCTGCCAGAGCTTATGCCATCCGTGCTCGAGAGGAGGCTTCTTCTCCAGATGTTATTACTGGTACTTTCACTCTTTATGATACTAATGTTATTGCATTGATTGATCCTGGTTCGACTCATTCTTATGTGTGTGAGACTTTAGTATTCAGTAAGACTTTGCCTGTTGAGTCTACTGAGTTTGTAATTAAAGTATCGAACCCCCTGGGCCGGTGTGTTTTGGTTGACAAAGTGTGCAAGAATTGTCCGTTGATGATTCGAGATTTATGTTTTCCAGCTGATTTGATGTTGTTACCATTCGACGAGTTCGATATAATTCTGGGTATGGATTGGTTAACTCTGCATGATGCTATTGTAAACTGCAAACGGAAAACTATTGATCTACGGTGTCAGAATGATGAGATTATTCGGATCGAATCTAATGATCTGAATGGTTTATCAGCAATAATATCCTCGATGTCGGCTCAGAAGTATGTGAGAAGGGGTTGTGAAGCTTACCTTGCATTTGTTCTTGATAGTAAAGTGACCGAAAAGAAGATTGAATCTGTACCAGTAGTGTGTGAGTATTCAGACGTGTTTCCCGAAGAATTACCGGGTTTGCCACCTATTCGAGAGGTAGAGTTTGGTATTGAGTTAGTACCAGGGACGACTCCCATATCGATAGCTCCGTACCGTATGGCACCGACCGAATTAAAAGAATTGAAAGTACAGTTGCAAGAGCTGACTGATAAAGGTTTTGCACGACCGAGTTTCTCTCCTTGGGGTGCACCAGTTCTATTTGTGAGAAAGAAAGACGGAACGATGAGAATGTGCATTGATTACCGGCAACTCAATAAAGTGACTATAAAGAATAAGTATCCGTTACCACGGATTGATGATTTGTTCGATCAGTTGAAAGGGGCTACTGT
Organism: Gossypium hirsutum; assembly: GCF_007990345.1. Lineage (NCBI taxonomy): Eukaryota > Viridiplantae > Streptophyta > Magnoliopsida > Malvales > Malvaceae > Gossypium > Gossypium hirsutum. Next base: position 24,465,166 of record NC_053445.1, on the reverse strand, counting down.
GTTTTCAAAGATAGATCTGAGATCAGGCTACTATCAGTTGCGAGTTAAAGACTCTGATGTGCCAAAGACTGCTTTCCGAACGAGGTACGGACATTATGAGTTTCTTGTTATGCCTTTCGGACTTACTAATGCACCTGCTATTTTCATGGATTTGATGAATCGGATCTTTAGGAAGTATCTGGATTGGTTTGTGGTAGTATTTATTGATGACATTTTGATCTACTCTCGAGACGAAAATGAGCATGCTGAACATCTGAGACTTGTGTTACTGTAATAGCCCGATTTTAGGCTTAGTCGGAACAGTGGTTTCGGGACCACAAATCCGACGAAAAAAAAAAATGTAATGACTTGAATTTTCAGAGGTGTCGGAACGGTGATTCGAGATCACTAAATTCGACAAATAGGTAGAAAATATTATTAATTTAGTAAGTATAAGTTAAATATGAAGTTAGGAAAATTTTTGAAATAGTGAATAGTGCACTAGAAATAAATATTAAAATAATTAGAATCGAAATGAGGTATCAAGACCTCGGGGATTTTAAACTGAGCCATAAATATTTTTATAAATATTCATGGAGTGTTAAAAAGTTAGTATTAAAGTTTCGTTAAGAAATTTTAAAGTTTCGATAATTTATTGAACAAAAAGGACTAAATTGTAACAAATGCAAAATTTTGGGAAATGATTAAATAGCTTAAATGATAAAAGGAAGAGGGCTTTAAAGGAAAATAGACCCAAGGTCTATTTGGGCTGGACGGCAGAGGCATGAAATCAGCAAGAAAGTAAGGAGAATTAAGGGCAAAATTGGAAAATTGCAAAATTTGCTTAATAAAGTTAGGACCCAAGTGGAATTATCTAGATTTCTCTTCATTTTTCTGAATTCTCATCAGCTAAAACACCATGGAAGGGCTTCTTCAAGCTGGTTCTTCATATTTTTATTACAAGTAAGTTCAATTCTTGACTATTTCTTGAAATTTTTGTATTTTTATGACTTTTACAACTAGGCCCACTTGTTAAATCCATTAGTTTTTGATTTTATGAAAGAAGTTGAAAGTTGATATGAATATGTGCTGGAAGTATATGATGATTTAGCATGAAATTAGAGCTTTAAATTGTTCATATGCTGATTTTATTGAAAGAATTGAATAGAAAGTGAATGTTTGGGACCTAATAGTAAAAGAGTTTGAAGATAGAGTTATATGTGGAAATTCTGAATTTCAATAGTTGTGTAACAACTTATAATGTCTAGTAAAGTACTAATTGAGAAAATTAGATTAATTGAGGGGTTAATTGAGAAAGGACCGAATTGTATAAACTGTGAAATTTGGGGCAAAATGGAAATCAACATTTTGCACTAAAGCAGTTTTGGACAGCAGCAGTAGTGTAACTTTGAAAAATCACCAAAAATTGTAGAGATTGAATTAGAGGATGAATAAAATATGAAACTAAAGCTTATTGAGTCTAGTTTCTTATAAAAGAAATGATGTGAGCAATGGAATTGTAAATCATGAGATATAATAGATTTTGTGAGACAAGGTCAGAATGAATTCGGGTTCCCCTGTTCTGACTTTGGAAAATCATTAAAAATTGTACAAAAATGATTATGAGTTATAGTTTATATGGTTAGAATCCTTAATGAGTATATTTTTAGAAGAAACAAGCTAAAACATCATCCGAATTCTGTACAATGAGATAATTAATTTTTAGTGAAGAGTGGTCGGAACTGTCAGACAGCGAAACAGGGGAAACTTTAAAGAATAAAATGTACTATTTGGCTGAACCAAAAATTATGAAAATTTTATGGTATGAAGATATGTGAGTCTAGTTTCAGGGAAAATTAACGGATCTTAATTTGGAGCTCTGTAGCTCTGGATAAAAATAATTTAGTGACTCTGACTCGGATAAACAGCTTTGAATATACATGTTAGTGAATATTGAAATTATGGTTAATGTTGTTTAAGTGTGTTATACACATTAAGGATGTGGAATGGAGAGGAGGAGGAGGAAAATTGGGAAATATATGAATGATTCGTGTATAAATGGTCATATGTTTGACTATAACTCATAAACGATGAAATATGAATGATGCTTATTTTTGTGCATTATTGGTCATGGTTTAAGCTCATGTGTGAAAATAAAGTTTCATAGTATGTGTGTATGGTATATTCAGTATATGATTTGGCATGAAATAATACCATGAATGGTTTATGAATTAACACATGTTGGTAAGCCTGATATATGAATAAATGATCAAATTGAGCGGAACGCCGGATTTGAGTACTTCTGATCAAGTGACAAAGTGATAAGTGGTAGCTTTAGCTACACTTATCTGATCAAGTGACAAGTGGAAAGTGATAAGTAATAGCTTCGGCTATACTTATCTGATCAAGTGACAAGTGGAAAGTGATAAGTAATAGCTTCGGCTATACTTATCTGATCAAGTGACAAAGTGATAAGTGGTAGCTTTAGCTACACTTATCTGATCAAGTGACAAGTGGAAAGTGATAAGTAATAGCTTCGGCTATACTTATCTGATCAAGTGACAAAGTGATAAGTGATAGCTTCGGCTACACTTATCTGATCAAGTGACAAGTGAAAAGTGATAAGTGATAGCTTTAGCTACACTTATCTGATCAAGAGACAAAGTGATAAGTGGCTACACTTATCTGATCAAGAAACAAAGTGATAGGTGGCTACACTTATCTGATCAAGAAACAAAGTGATAAGTGGCTACACTTATCTGATCAAGAAACAAAGTGATAGGTGGCTACACTTATCTGATCAGGGACAAGTGATAAGTGATCATACGTAAGACCATAGTTATACTATGGCAAAGTGAAAGTGAAGTACTCAATTTTCCGTGACCGTTCCCTAATTTGATTAAGGATGGTAAGTGACAAATGGGCCCAAAAGAATTAAAGTAAATGGATAAGTGGTAGTGTATTTATATCAGGACGATGTTGTTATTCAAACTAAAGTGATATTTTCATTGCTAAATTGAGAATTTCATAAATGTGTTATTGAATGTTATAATCAATAAACATTGAGTTAAATGGTAAATACGTATTAGTTTTGAATTTGATGTCATTGAATTGCACGTGAATTAAATGGAAATTGCTAGTGATATGATTTAAATTATGAGCATGAGAAATTGCGAATTGAATGAAATGGAAATGAAGCATTAAATTGCATGAGTATGTATCGGGTCTCGCGGGCCCTAATTATTATGATTATAATATTTTGAGGATATATTGTGAAAAGTTATAGAAACATGTTAATTATTTTGAAAGTTTTAATTTTGATGAAATTTTATAACTCGGTTAAATACGTTTACAAGTGTATGTGTTTTGGTAATGCCTCGTACCCTATTCCGGTGTTGGATACGGGTAAGGGGTGTTACAGTTACAAACTTTGCGAGATAAGCAGTTGTATGCAAAGTTTAGTAAATGTGAGTTCTGGTTACGTGAAGTCAGTTTTCTGGGCCATGTTGTATCAGCATCGGGTATTTGGGTTGATCCGAGTAAAATTTCAGCTATACTTGATTGGAAACCTCCGAGGAATGTTTCGGAAGTTCGAAGCTTTCTGGGGCTCGCTGGCTATTATAGACGTTTTGTGAAAGGGTTCTCTATGATTGCGACCCCGATGACAAGGCTACTACAAAAAGACGTTAAGTTTGAGTGGTCAGAAAAGTGCCAGAAAAGTTTCGATCAGTTGAAAGCTCTTTTAACCAAAGCTCCAGTCCTAGTTCAACCCGAATCGGGTAAAGAGTTTGTTATCTATAGTGATGCATCTTTAAATGGTTTGGGCTGTGTATTGATGCAGGAAGGCAAAGTTGTAGCCTATGCCTCGAGACAGTTAAAGCCGCATGAAAAGAACTATCCGACGCATGATCTGGAATTGGCCGCTATTGTATTTGCGTTAAAAATATGGCGTCACTATCTGTTTGGCGAAAGATGTCATGTTTATTCCGATCATAAAAGCTTGAAATATTTGATGACTCAGAAAGATCTGAATTTGAGACAGCGTCGATGGTTAGAATTGTTGAAAGATTACGAGCTCGTGATTGACTATCATCCGGGAAAGGCTAATGTTGTTGCTGATGCCCTAAGTCGAAAATCACTGTTTGCTTTGCGTGCAATGAATGCACATATGGTTATGTCTGATGATGGTGCGATAGTAGCTGAGTTGAAAGCAAAACCGTTATTTGTTCAACAGATTTGTGAAGCTCAAAAAGCCGATGATGATTTAATTGCAAAACGAAATCAGTGTGACTTAAATGTTGATTCAGAGTTTCTAGTTGATACTGAGGATTGTTTGAGATTCAGAAACCGATTATGTGTTCCGAAAAATCCAGAGTTAATTCAGATGATTTTGAATGAAGCCCATAATAGTCGATTTTCTGTTCATCCTGGTAGCACGAAAATGTATAATGATCTGAAACAACACTATTGGTGGCATGGAATGAAACGAGACATTTCTGACTTTGTTTCGAAATGTTTAATATGTCAGCAAGTAAAAGCCGAGCATCAGGTACCTTCTGGATTGCTGCAGCCGATCATGATACCTGAATGGAAATGGGACAGAGTTACGATGGATTTTGTATCCGGTTTACCGTTAACACCCAGCAAGAAAGATGCAATTTGGGTTGTTGTTGATAGATTGACAAAATCGGCTCACTTTATTCCGGTTCGTATTGATTATTCGCTTGAAAAACTTGCTGAATTGTACATTTCTCAGATTGTAAAATTGCACGGAGTGCCTATTTCTATTATTTCGGACAGAGACCCGAGATTTACATCGCGGTTTTGGAAGAAATTACAAGATGCTTTAGGTACGAAACTACATTTTAGTACAGCTTTCCATCCGCAAACAGATGGTCAATCGGAGCGAATTATACAGATACTTGAGGACATGTTGAGATGTTGTATTCTCGAGTTTGAAGGTACGTGGGAACGATATTTACCTTTGATTGAATTTGCTTATAATAACAGCTTTCAATCTAGTATTAAAATGGCACCTTATGAGGCTTTGTACGGTCGTAAATGTCGTACACCACTGTATTGGACCGAGCTCAGTGAAAATAGGATACACGGGGTTGATTTGATTAAAGAGACCGAACAGAAAGTGAAAGTGATTCGGGACAGCCTGAAATCAGCATCAGATCGTCAGAAATCTTATGCGGATTTGAGAAGAAAAGATATAGAATTTCAGATCGGCGATAAAGTGTTTTTGAAAGTCTCACCGTGGAAGAAAGTACTCAGATTCGGTCGTAAAGGCAAATTGAGTCCAAGATTCATTGGACCGTATGAGATTATAGAACGTGTCGGACCGGTTGCTTATAGATTGATGTTACCACCTGAGTTAGAAAAGATTCACAATGTATTTCATGTTTCGATGCTCCGTAGATACCGATCTGATCCTTCACATGTGATTTGTCCGACGGAGATTGAAATTAACCCTGATATGTCATATGAAGAAGAACCGATTAGCATTCTGGCTCGTGAGATCAAGGAATTACGAAATAAGAAAATTCCGTTAGTTAAAGTATTGTGGCATAAACACGGAGTTGAAGAAGCAACTTGGGAGTCAGAGGATACAATGAAGGAGCGTTATCCAAACCTATTCACCGGTAAGATTTTCAGGGACGAAAATCCCTAAAGGGGGGGAGAGTTGTAACAGCCCGATTTTGACTCTAATTGGACATAGTGGTTTCGGGACCACAAATCAGAGTCTGAAAAAAATATTTTAATATTATTTTGTGTGTTTATGATGTGTGAATTTAAATGTGTGAAAGTTTCGTGAATTAATTTTGTTGTTTATGTGTTTAATTGACAAAAGTATCAAATTGCATAAAATGTGAAGTTTGATTATTAAGGTGTAAAGTGCTTATTTGATGGTGGCTTTTAAATATGAGGTTCTTAAAGGGAAATTAGCCCATTTTAAAAGATAGTGGACGGCAATGATAGTTAATATATACTTTTTATATATTAAATATAAAAGTTATAATAGTAATAGTATAATATTATATTATTATATCATTAAAACATAAAAGAAATAAGTTTTCTTTCTTTCTTCATTGTTTGTATCACCGAAACAAAAAGAAAGAAACTTTGTTCTTCAAGCTTTAGCATTCGGCCATCTTAGGGATTTCAATTTAAGGTTAATTTGATTTTAGTTTTTGATAATTTTTACGTTTTTGAGATCGTTGCTTTGAATACTTCAAAACCCATGTCTTAATTTTGTGAATTGATGAATATTTTGAATTATGCCATTGATGAATATTTGTGTTTTGGGATGTTTGATGATGAATAATGGAAGATATGTCTTAGATTAACATGTTTTGTCTTGGGATTTTTGATGAATTTGAGTATTTAGGGCTAAATTGTGAAAATAAATTTTTGAGGGACTAAAATGTGAAATAAATGCAATATGTGGACTTGTATGAGAACCATGAATATTCGGCCCTTGTGTGTTATGGGCAAATTTTGTGTATTTGGTGTTTTGTGCAAAAAGGACTAAATTGCAAAAAGTGCAAAATGTTAGGGGCAAAATGGTAATTTTCCCATTTATGTATTGTTGGACTCAAATGAATGTTTTGATGAATAAAAAGGTTAAATTTGACTATGTTTAGATCAAGGAACGAAGAAAACGAATTTGGATCGGGGGAAGTCGAAGGTAATCGAATAGTCGATCGTGTTTGCTGATATCCGAGGTAAGTCTATTAGCAACTAAAAGTTATTAAGTTAATATTTATACATGCATACTAATTTTATCTTATGATTGAGCTATAATTTATAGTATAATAGTTGAATAAACTTTGGACTATAGATATTGTATATAACATGTTCGAATATACAAGTATGATCTTGTATAAATTATTGGATTAAACAAAGGTATGTATAAGATATAGGTATATATATATATGGTTTGAATGATTATATAAGTATGTATATATATATATATAAAGTCGAATAAGCATGCAAATATACATGTATGCGTTGTGTATTGAATTTAGTTATGTCATTATATAAGTATGCGAGGATTGATTGTGCATTTATATATGTACAAGTTTTTGTTTTGAAATTGAGTATGAAATTATACATTCATATGGTAGATTCGAATATGTATAAATGCACATGTATAAATTCTTGAATCGAAATTTGGTATGGAATTATATATGTATGTGAAAGTTTCGATTTTGTATGTATATTCACGTAAAAGTTTTTGAATGGTAGTGAAGATATGAAATTGTTAGTTTGAATTATTATAAAGTGATTGAATATAATACAGACGTTACGTCTAGCAGGCTTAATGCCGGTGAAGTAATTCAGACTTTAAGTCTAGCAGGCTAAATGCCGGTGATACATTTCAGACTATATGTCTAGCAGGCTTAATGCCGGTGATACATTTCAGACTATATGTCTAGCAGGCTAAGTGCCGGTGTACTGAATCAGGCTTTAAGCCTAGCAGGCAAAATGCCGGTGAATCTGTTTAAATTGTGTTAGAATATGCAATGGATATATCTATGATTTGTGATTATATGAAATCGATGAATACATATGTACATTAGATATATGTGATTGCTGAATTTATAAATGCATATGGTGATATGTGGTAGTTAAACATATATATATTGAGCCTATGTGTTTGATAATTAATCATGTATGCATTTGAGATATATATATATGTGTGTATTTCGAATGTATGTGTTACCTAGGTATTCAGGTATAAATTCATAGTGGGTATATTTATATATAAACAAATATAAGATGTGATTGATGTATATATATTTGTGTTAGATTTGAATTGATTTAGAACATACCATGAGTGTACATATACAATCGGTTTGATATGTATATAATATGTATATATATGCTCGGTGGTATACATTCAATTGTAATGTTGTTTTGTATAATATATATATTAAACTGAATTCATCCGACAGGTATACATATCTGACTATAAATGAAATGGTCTGAGTAGAATAATGTATGAATGTTAGTTGGTTGTGTTAGTTGAAATTTCAGTAGAATAGATTAAAAAGGTTATAATAATTATGTGTTTATAATTATACATTTAGTTATGCTGGAGACTTACTAAGCTATAAAAGCTTACTTCGTTTGCTTTCGTTCATTCGTTTTTATAGATTTGGAGACGCGTTACGAGCTCGGGGATCATCAGCACAGTCCATCACACTATCGACTTCTTTTGGTATTTTGTTAAATATTTGAACTCGATCTTATGGCATGTATAGGCTTGATAATGTTTTGGTTAGTTTTGAATCCTATATTGTAAATAGCAATGGGAAAAGAGTTTAGTTTCCATGCTGGAATTTGATTATATATGTTCATGAATTGGACTTGCATTTGGAATTAGATATTAAAGTTATGTTTATGTGAGCTTGGTTTCGTAATGCCTCGTAACCCTGATTAGGCGACGGAGACGGGTTAGGCGCTTATATCAAAAACGCCGCTGAAGACTAGGAGCTTTCGCGGCGCTTTAGTAGAAGCGCCGCTGAAGACTAATACATTTAGCGGCGTTTTGGGTAAAAGCGCCGCTATTGATCAAGGTCTTTAGTGGCGTTTTTGCGCTAAGCGCCGCTATAGATCAGGGTCTTTAGCGGCGTTTTTGGTAAAAGCGCCGTTATAGATCAAGGTCTTTAGTGGCGTTTTTGCGCTAAGCGCCGCTATAGATCAGGGTTTTTCGCGGCATTTTTGGTAAAAGTGCCGCTATAGATCAGGGTCTTTAGTGGCGTTTTTGCGCAAAGAGCCGCTATAGATCAGGGTCTTTATCGGCGCTTTTACTAAAAACGCCGCAATAGACCATGATCTATAGCGGTGCTTCGGTCACAAATGCCACTAAAGACCCTGTTCTATAGTGGTGCTTTTTACCAAAAATGCCGCTAAAGACCAACACCTTTAGTGGCGTTTTTTTAAAAACGCCACTAAATTTGGCAGATTTGTAAAATAAATTTTTATATATTTTTAGCCCTCCTGTAAAAAAACAAATCAGAAGAAATCATATCTAAACTAGCCAAAAGTAATAAATCTATATATTAAACAAATAATATAATAAATATCAATAAATATAATAAAATTCGTATTATTCTTACAAAAATGTTAAAACTTAAAATGATAATTCAAAGTCAAAATTGAAGTATATTTACACGATAGTAAGACGGTGGCGGTTGCGACTGCTGAAACATCTTCATCATACTCTGGAGCTGCTGCTGGAGTTCATCGAACTTTTGACGCTGCTCTGCTTCCCTCGCTGCAGCCTCTACTTCCCTCGCTTTAGCCTCTGCTTCCCTCGCTGCAGCCTGTACTTCTCTCGTTGCCGCCTCTGCTTCTCTTGCTGCCGCATCTGCTCTAAGCTGCTGCTGGAGTTTTTCATACTTTCGTTGAACCTCAGCTTCTCTCGCTGCTGCATCCGCTTTAAGTTGTAGCTGGAGTTCTTCATATCTTCTTTGAACATCAGCTTCTCTCGATGTTGCCTCCGCTTTAAGTTGTGTAATTTGCTCAGCTGTTGTCGCTTGCATCTGAGCCATCTGGTCTCTTAACCTCTGAACTTCAGCTTCAGCTCGACTCCCCGAAGGCATATATTGTTGCGAGCTAGATCCAAAATATTGGGATGGGTTAACAAAAGATCCTTGAAATCAACCCGACCATACCTTTCAGGACCCAAAACTTCAGTGATAATCCGGTTATCAATGTCGTCAATATGAACAGAACTATCACTGGAAGCAATCGCTTCGTACTCCGCCTTTTTATCCTTCAATTTTACCTAAAAAATAAATCACATAGTTAGGAACACAATATATATTAAAAAACCGAATGCAACATAACTTAACAATATTTGCATTACAATAAATGAAATAAATAATTAGAAAGTAAACACTATAAATAATTAAAACAAGTGAAATTGTATTAAGCAAACGTACCATAATTTCTGCAGCTTCAGGAGTCATAGGGTTTCCACCTTTCTTCCTATGTGTAATGTCAAAAAGTTGAAGTCGTCCAACTTTTTGACCGGACGACAGTTCCTACAATACAATAGTAAAAATATTAATTGATAGAAAGTAATAAATATCTGCCAATATTAAAAAATTCAAAATACCTCTGCATGAGCTACACACACAAAACTTTTCGACCTAGCTGTGTGAGTGAATTTTTGTTGCTGCCTACTTTGTTTTCCAACTTGTTCACGATCCTACATTATGAAATTATTAGTACGTTAATTAGGAAATACTCTACACCAAAATAATTACAAAATTTTATAAGGGACACATACCTTTCCTTTCTTCGAAGTCTAAAATCTAACGACCTCTTCCCACTGGTACCTCAACATTCCCAGCGGGACATTTTGTAATCTCTCGTCGAGTGTTGTTTTTGTCTTAAAATATGCTTTCTTTAAAGTGCTCTTATGGTCTCTCCATCCTTTCCCCAATGCCTTCTTTACATAAGCATCGGAGACCTCTAGAGCAAATCTCGCCTACAAAAAACACAACTTAAGAAATTAATTGTAAACGAAACTTAAACCCAAGTTTTATAAATGACATAATACACGTTTTGTTACCTTAATGTTATCGAGAGCTTGGTTCTTGTTACTTTCGGGCACTTTATGCCATGACTCGAAGTTAATTGGCAACATATTTGCATTCCGTGCTAGAATGCCCATGTATCCTGCTAAAAGGCGGGCTTCTTATCCAACAGGCTGACCAAAGCTATTACTGGATACTTGGACACGCTCGACTGGATCTAGGTCGTATAAATCGCTCAGTACTGTACGTCCGTGAACTCTCCGCGTCCCACCAGTTTCATCTGAAAAATAAAAGTATTGTAATATACGAAATTACAAAAAAACAAACAAGAATTCAACACACGTGTAAATTAAATGTTAAATTACTTTGATCTTCTATAGGTTCCTCAGGTGTAACCGGAACATTCGAAGATCCAATAGCAGTCTATTGTTCAGTGCTGTTTGTTTCCGCCGAGTTTGGAGTACCTTGAACAATGCGGTGCGATCGCACTTTTCTTCTAGGCATTTTATTTGTATATTTGCAATACAAATAAATTAGTTCAAAACTTAGTATACAATTACAACAATAATGTCACATATAAAATAGTTGAAATATCATCATTCGTAAATATATACATACATATTCGTAAAAACTTACTACATTATAAATCGTAAATATTTTCATCCGTATCCTGGCGGACCCATCCAAATTGTGTACTAGTACTAGGGATGTTTTCGTATAAGTTCTGTTCTGGAAATGGTAAAGTTTGTGTTCTGTCGTCAATGTCATCGCTACTTCCACTGCCCATGTCAAACAAGTCTTTAGGGATGTTACGGAGTACAACGTACCAACCCTCATCAGTTGGATCTTTTGAGTAAAAAACTTGTTTGACTTGAGAAGGAAATACATACGGCTCATCAATCAATTGTTGTCCTGTGTGAATCAATCGAGCGAAGTTTACCATTGTGAAACCAAATTGATCTTGCTTGATTCCACGTGCAGTATTAACATCTGCCCAATCACCTCGAAATAAGACAACTTTCCATTTGCCGTAGTAATCCAACTCAACTATGTCAGTAAGAAGTCTAAAATATTCCACATTTCCCTCAACAGGATTATTGTCCCTAGCATTAGCATAACTTGTAATTGAGGAATTAACAACTATTCCACAATTTTGCGTTCTCCTCAATCTCTCGCGATATTTTGTATGAAATCTGAATCCGTTTATGAGGAATGCACTATATCTTTTAACCACCCGATTTGGACCTTGGGAAAGCCATTTAACTTCGTCGGTGACGTTCTTCCCACTCCAAACCTATTGAATGGAAAGTAAACTGAGTAATTAAAATTGTGAGTGCTCAAATATTATTATTTTTCGGTGAAAGAGGCCATTTACATACCGTTTGGCTTAACCATTCATGAAAAGATTCTGTAAACAACTTATTGATATCTCGATGTTGTGTTCTTCGGGAGCGCGAACGAGATCTCAATATTTGTTTGTACTCACTATGTTAAAAAAATGTTCAGTTTGTTAGACTATAAACAATTTTTAAATGATGAATATTTATCAAATTTCTAGAACTTACTTGCGTAAAGGTTCCATTGATTCATGGTGAAACAGAACATATCGATGTGCTTGTACCCACGATAAATCATCTAATTCTGCAATTTCAACTTTACCGATTGGTTCTCCAAAACTTTGGAACAAATAATTGTCCGCAAAGTTATGATCCGTGAGTCCAACATTTCTATTTGGTCTGTTCAACCGTATTTCAACATCTTCCAAATATCTTGAACAGAAGGTCATACATTCCTCTGCCAAGTAGCCTTCAGCAATCGATCCTTCCGGATAACGCTTGTTGCGGCAATAAGACTTTAATTTGGATAGGAACCTAAACACGATATACAACATTATCAAAAGTTGTAACAAAAGGCATATTTAAAAATTGTAATTAACACATTTCTATGGGATACATCCATCGATAGAAAACGGGTCCGCCAAGAATTGCTTCACGCGGGAGATGGATTATCAAGTGAACCATAATAGTGAAGAAGGAAGGTGGGAAGATTTTCTCCAAGTTGCATAAAGTTAAAGCGGCTCGATCCTGTACCTTCTGAAGTTCTTGAACATCCAAAACTTTGCCACAAACGGCTTTCATTATATTGGGTAGTTCAATTATAGAAGACGTCACCTTCTTCGAAATACAACATCGTAGAGCAACTGGAAGTAAATCTTGCATCAAGATGTGATAGTCATGTGATTTTAGCGAATATAGTCTTCGATCTTTAACACTAACGCATCGAGATATATTTGATGCATACGCATCTGGAACCTTTATATCCTTCAACACCATGCAGAACACTTCTTTTTCTGTCTTCGACATTGAGAAAATAGAAGGCGGCAATCAATATTTACCATTCGAAAGTGGATTCGGATGAAGATCAGGTCGAATTCCCATCTGAACTAAATCAAGTCGACTCTGAAGATTGTCTTTTGATTTTCCGTCTACATTCAAAATTGTACAGACAATGTTCTCGCAGACATTTTTCTCAATATGCATAACATCAAGATTGTGTCGTAAAAGGTGGTGCTCCCAATAAGGCAACTAAAAAAAATACTTCTTTTCTTCCACAAGTCCGCCTCATTAGGATCATCCTCTTCATCGGAGTTATCATCAGCTTCATCATTTGATCTTCTATTTCTCTGCGTGTTTGCCGGTTGATTCATCTTCCCATAACTGAAATTCATATCTTCCAACATTAACAAGATTTCAGATCCACTTGTCTGCGAAGGAGCTTCTCTGAACTCTTCAGTACCGTCAAATGCCGAACTCTGAAATCTAAATCTATGATTTTTCGGTAACCACCGACGATGCCCCATGTAAGAGAACTTCTTCCCATTGTATAACCATTGCGAACATGTTTGTGCAGCACAACAAGGTCACGCATAACGACCCTTGGTACTCTAACCGGATAAATTGGCATAAGCGGGGAAGTCATTAATGGTCCACATCAAAGCTGCACGTAAATTGAAGTTCTCCTTTCTCAGCACATCGTATGTCTCGACACCAGCCCATAATTGTTTTAACTCTTCAATAAGTGGCTGTAAATAAATGTCGATATCATTCCCGGGCCCTTTCTCTCCAGGGATAATCATAGACAAGATAAGGGAAGATTGCTTCATGCAAATCCACGGAGGCAGATTGTAAGGAACAAGCACTACTGGCCAAGTACTGTATGCAGTACTCATGATCTTGTAAGGATTAAATCCATCAGATGCTAGGCCAAGCCTCACACTCCTTGGATCGCTTGCAAAGCTTGAAAATTTATTGTCAAATGATTTCCAAGCCAAAGAATCTACCGGATGCCTTAATAATCCATCATCGGTTCGTCCTTCATGGTGCCACGTCATTGACTTCGCTGTCTTCAACGACATGAAAAGCCTTTGAAGCCTTGGTATCAGCGGAAAATACCGCAAAATCTTGACCGGCTTCTTTCTTGGCTGTGCATCATTTTCATCGTCGTTCCCATCTTCTGTGTTTCTATTTATCCAACGGGATTCGCCGCATACATGACAGCACTGTTGGTTTCTCCGATCGCCCCAATACAACATGCAATCATTCGGGCAACTATGGATTTTGTTGTACCCAAGACCTAAGTCTTTTATAATTTTCTTCATATCTTTGCAAGACTGAGGGATTTTTGCAAACGGAAACATTTCTCTCAAAAACTCTAACAGCATTGTCAATGAGTTCCCGGTCCACCCTCCCAAACATTTTAACTGGAAAAGACGAATGCATAATGACATTTTTGAAAATTTCAATCCCTCATATAGTTCTTCGTTCATCTCATTAAGTAGCGCGTAGAACTTTGCCGCTTCTCCATTCGGCTCTTCATGATGCACACTTCTTCCGGGTTGGGCACCAGCATTTCGAACGAGATTACAATCATCAGATGGCAGAAAGTCGGGTGGGAACGACTGTAAACCATGACTCTGAATATTAAATGCTTCACGTAACATCCCTTCCATGTCATCCCCTCTAATAGACTGATGGTAGGCACTACTATCATAAGATACATCCATCCTTGAAGAGGAAGTACTAGGCGGGCATTCTCCATGAAAAAACCATTGTTTATAACCACGAACAAACCCATCAACAATTAGATGCTCGTATACAACTTCACGATAATGCCAGTTTATGTTGACACACTTCTTACACGGGCAAAGAATCATGTTCTCTTGGCTTGCATATTGAAATGCAAAATCTAGAAAAGTTTGTACTCCATTTCGGTAACCGTCACTTACCCTTGACAAATTCATCCAAGACTGGTCCATTTCTTATTTCTTGAAGCCTAATCTTGAGAATAAATTGCACGGGTTTAGGATTTAGGAATAAGTATAACTAAGCTACGTAAGCTATGTATTTTGTAAGTTATTTATTATGAAAATTATGTAAGTTGTGTATTAGTCAAATTATGCTATGTAAGTTATGTATGTCGTATAAGTTATGTAAGTTATTTATTATGAAAATTAAGTAAGTTATGTAATTTACGAATAATTAAAAAATTGTAAGTTATGTAAGTTGTAAGTTATGTATAACATTAATTAACTAAGTTATGTAATTTATGTATAATACTGAGTAATTAATTAAGTTATGTAATTTATGTATATTAACTAATTAAGTTATGTAATTTATGAATAATTAAAAAAATGTAAGTTATGTAAGTTATTTAAGTTGTAAGTTATGTAAGTTGTAAGTTATATGTATAATATTAATTGCAATTTTTTGTAATTTATGTATCATATTAATGTAAGTTATGTAACTTATGTATATTAATTAATTAAGTTATGTAATTTATGTATAATATTAATGTAATTTATGTATGTTAATTAATTAAGTTATGTAACTTATGTATATTAATTAACTAAGTTATGTAACTTATGTATATTAATTAATTAAGTTATGTAATTTATGTGTCATATTAATGTAATTTATGTATATTAATTAATTAATGTAACTTATGTATATTAATTAATTTTAAGTTATGTAACTTATGTATATTAATTAACTAAGTTATGTAACTTATGTATATTAATTAATTAAGTTATGTAATTTATGTATCATATTTATGTAATTTATGTATCATATTATGTATTATGTAAGTTATTTAAATTATTTAAGTTGTGTAAGTTGTGTAAGATATTTAAGTTATGTAAGTTTTGTATTATGTAAGTTATGTATGGTATGTATAATGTAAGTCCATATGTTATTATGTAAGTTATGAAAGTTTAAATATAAGCTTGTAGATAACGTATGTAAGTTAATATGTAAGCAATGTATTATGTAAGTTTATATAAAAATTTTATATAAGTTATGTATTATGTAAGGAAATGCAATATAAGTTTGAGTAAGTTATGAATGTAAGTTATTTAAATTATTTAAGTTGTGTATGATATAAGTCATGTAGGCTATGTGTTATGTATGTAAATTATGATTTATAAACGCTTTAAAATTTTCAAATATATCAATATAATTTTAATTATTCATTATGTAAGTTAAGATCGATAATTAGTCATTATGTAAGTTAAAATCGATAATTATTCATTAATTTGAAGTAAAATTTATAATTGCAACACAATATCGGAAATCGATGATTTATAAACGCTAAACCGATAAAACGATTCACCCATAATTTATTCAATTATTGAAATATATAAATTTACTTAAGAGTTGTATTCCGAATTTTAATAGTTTAAAACAAAATGATCTTTGCCGAATATCTTGAGCAGAAAATTTAGACATCAAAAAATGTAATAAGATGCAAAGTAAAATGCAAATTTAGCTAAAATGGTAATTAAAACTCCCATCTAAAAATGAAAAATAATAATTAAACTATACAACTAAAATATAATAACATATAAAACTTAGTATACAATTTGACTTTTTTTTATAAGAAACCTAAATAGAGAAAAACAGGAATAAATACCTTAAATCCACTCAATTCCGAAGCAAATCCTGGAAAAAAAAGACAGAAATACATTAGTACATACCAAAAAAACATAAGTAATTAAAGCCAAAAAACTTAAAAAACCGAAAAAATATATATGAAGATATGTTGAAACATGACAGTGAATTAGATGATATTAGAGGTTTAAAAGTGAACATATATATATGTTCCCAAAATAACATGACAGAAAAACAATCCATTAAATCCATTAAACTAATAGCAATAGTCTACCTACTTGTCTAATGATTCCCCATCATCTAATGATTCCTACATTGATACTACATTATAATCAAATTAGAATCAAACTTGTCTTCCATGTCGTCCATGTGTTGAAATGCCTCAATTAATCTGCGTTTTTGGTGTGGAAGTTTTATTAACCAAGTTTTTCGATTTGCAGATAAAGGGAAAAGCACTAAAGTTATTGTTATTACAGCAGTAATTGTGGGTATATATAGTAACCATTATGATTATTATGCTATTCTTATGATGTTGGATGGCTAAAAGAAGAGGTAATATCTCTATCTTTTTTTATTGGTTATTAAGATATTCAAACTCAACTCCATTACTCTGTTTGAAAATGATTGAACATGTTTGAGATTTTGCTTTTTAATTAGGTAACTCTGAATTCAGTGTATCTCTAATTTAGCAATTTGCATCTCAGGAAGGAAACAAAAACAGAAACAGATCAAACAACAACTCAACAAAGGAAATGCAATGACAAAATTTTCTAGTGAAAATGTGGGAGAAAAATCAATGGGAGTTAAACTCCAGCAGCTGCGGCTATTCAAATTCAAAGAACTGGCCATTGCGACGAGCAACTTCGATCACTCAAAAAAGCTAGGGCAGGGTGGTTTCGGTCCAGTTTATAGGGTAATTAATAATGGCGATTTCCAGCTAATCCAGAGTCAGTGAAATGACATTTTTCTTTTTGCAATCAAGTCTTGTGAGCTGAATATTGTGTGCAGGGAATACTACATTGATATCACATCACCCCATCTTTAAAAAGAAATAAGTCACAGCAAACAGCAAATTATTTGGCAATTGGGTGATGAGAAATCATTACTGGGTTAAAACAGGTCAAATTCACACCAAAGAAATAAAACACGTCAAATTCACACCAAAATCTAACCATCATATTCTTCACCTGAAATCATTAGTGGGTTAAAACCATTCTAATTAAATCTGGAAAAGAAAACGGAGGCAATTGGGTGATGAGAAATAATTAATTTGGCATTTTGTAGCCTTTTATAAACCAAAAATACAAATTGAGTTTTGGCAGAAAGAACTGTAAATCAAAGTCTAAAACTTGTTAATCACTCTATTATTCTCCTTCACTCTGATACTTATTTGTCTAGCTATTGAGAATGCATGTCTCATTCATGTATTTGACAATGTTTTCAATACAACATGGACAGATTCAATTCAAGCCATCGACACCATTGCCTTACCTTTGCCTTGCCTTGTTCTTGTTCTTGTTCTTGCCTTGTTCTAGTTCAAACAAATTCCACTTTTTTCTTCTGTAAAAGAGAAAGACGGCTTACCTATTCCCCATCATCTAATGATTCCCCAGAAATTATGTTTTTTAATCGAAACCCTAAAACCCCAAATAACTTAGACTAACCTAAAACCCCAAAAATTTAATCGAAACAGAACTGGATGTGCTTACCTATTCAATCGACAAATCTCGCAGCTGTGCCCACCGTCTTTCAAGATCGACTCCGACCACCTTTCTTCCCTTTCTATTTTTCGTGATAAGTTTTTACACACTTCTCTCTGTAATTTCGACACTTAGAAAATTTTGTTAAGGGTTGCTGTAACTAGAGGACGGAGGCAGAGATGTAAGTGAATTTGTCCGCTGACGAAACGACGCCGTTTAAGTTAAGTTATAAGTTTTGCGGCGCTTCCCTATAAAACGCCACAATAGAATCTGATTCCCTAATTCACAGAACGACGCCGTATATTGTAATAATTGTGGCGTTTTTGACTAAAACGCCGGTAAAGGATACCTTTTGCGGCATTTTTATATAGAAACGCTGCTAAAACTCTCATTTTCTTTTTGTCTTACTTTTAAATAATTAATTACCAATTTATTTAACAAATAAATAATTACTAACTTATTTATTTGTTTATTTATTTATACCAATTTTAGTTTGGTCCTATATTTACAAATTAAATATTTAATAACTATATATATATCCATATATATTCATATATATCCATATATAAGTAAAAATATATACAATGGACGCTAATTTGGGTTAAATGTTTTGCCAGTTATAACTATTATTAATTATTAGTTATATTAACAAGTCTCAAATTATAAATTAACCTTGTAATCTTCATATTAACCATTCAATTTATATATGTAGCTACATACATGCATAAAGTGATCATATTATACCTATTATACTCAAAACTTATCTTAATATTAAATTTATTCTGGATATATATTTTACAAATATATAAGAACATATATATTTACCTCCAAAATTAATCAATCTAATATTAACCTATTAAGAAACCCTAAACCCCGGCCAAACCCCTAAAACATCTATAACCCTCAGTAAACCCTAAACCCTAATAATTAACCCTATACCCTTAAATTCACATAACCCCTAAAGCATAACCTAGCCCATAAACCCTAAACTATAAATACCAAACCTTAAATTCATATATACCGGCCCGTACTCCTTAGAATACCATGCATCGACCAAAAAATTCCCTAAATATTCTTTAATAATAAAAAAATATAGTGAAAATCTATTAAAATATAATAACTTATATTTATATAGTTAAAAATATTGTATAAAGTTGAAATAAGGAAGCAATATTATCTTTATGACAAATTTTCGTATGAAGCTTTGAATGTCCTCTTAACAAATGGATGAAATTTGTTATAATAAACTTGGTACAACAAATTTTGTCTCTTTGTATAAAAAACAATTTTTTATTATAAAATTTGGTATAGAAAATGCATTTTTTTCGATAATAAGTTCGTAAAGGATGAGGACACGGGTTAAATGGCCTTTAAAGAAATGACGCCGCTTAAATTAATTTTAGGTCACATTTGCGGCGTTTGGCGTAAAAACGCCGCTATTGCATGCCTTTTGCGGCGCTACCGGAAAAAACGCCACTAACTTTTCAATTACAGAAAGAAACGGTGACGTTTTCACAAAATTGTAGACATATTTGCGACGTTTACCTTAAAACGCCACTAAATTTTCAATTACAGAAAGAAACGGTGACGTTTTCACAAAATTGTAGACATATTTGCGGCGTTTTCCCTTAAAACGCCACTAATAGAGTACACATTCAACTGAAACGACGCCGTTCTGACACAGTTTCAAGAATATTAGCGGCGCTTCCCTATAAAACGCCACAAGAGAAACTGATCCCTAACACGTAACGACGTCGTATTGATCCATATAAAACACGAACTTTAGCGGCGCTTAGCAAAAAATGCCGCTAAAGAACAGAGAATTAGTGGTGCTCAGATAAAAACGCCACTAATGATACGAGCATTAGTGGCGCTTAGACAAAAACGCCGCTAAAGAACAGAGAATTAGTGGCGCTCAGATAAAAACGCCACTAATGATACGAGCATTAGCGGCGCTTAGACAAAAACGCCGCTAAAGGTTTAAAAAATCGCAAAAACGACGTCGTTGGTTTTAGCCTTTTTTGTGGCGCTTTACATAAAACGCTGCTAATACCTATTATTGGCGGCGCTTGTTGGAAATCGCCGCTGATGGTCTACCTTTAGCGGCGCTTTGACTAAATCGCCGCTAATGCTCGATTTTTTGCGGCGCTTTTCTTTCAAACGCCGCTAAGAGTGCCGCTAAAGGCTTATTCTGGTGTAGTGTTTCGAATACATATATACATGCACATATTATCAGCGTCTTATGACAATTTTATATTCACATAAATATACACATATAGTTGCTCATTGAGAATTTATTAAATTCTCACCTATGATATCTCATTAAACAGTTCATTGCCTTCCTAAGTCACATATTACACTTTTATAGCATAATCATTTCCATCCTATGCTAATCAAGTCTCATATAATATAACTTAATTTCATTCACTTTATGCTAATTCTGACAAGTAATCACATTGTAATCTATTTTCATCATCTCACCAATATACTATTAAAGTTGTTATAGCACATTCATAGCTTATTCTCATCTAAGTAAAGTCAAGCTTTATTAGTATCATCTTTGTTTAACTTACTAAATATTTCAACAGCCATAGATTTTGAGTCTAGACATATGCATCCCACTTAATCCATCCATTTATTAAAATCTCAGATTAATCTCATTTTAAGGTAAGCTTGAAAAATCCACGAGTACTTACCCCTTTTGATGGGTAAAGTTACGATTGCTTTTTCTTCACTTAAATATGAATATATTTCTCATCAAACTAATATGCCCACACATAAAAAAATCCTCAAATAAAACAATAAAGATAATGAGAATTTTTCTCTCATTGCCCACTTAAAACCCTAAGTTTAAATAGAGAAGATGGTGATGGAAGCAAGATTAGAAGTGAAATATAAAAATTACTTTAAAAATTAAAAATGATTAAATAAGTATAAAAATATTTTTTAAATTTTTAAAAATTAATTAATTGCTAATGTGGATGTCATGTAGATGTCACGACAATAATGTTAACATTTAACTTTTTCATTGATTTTGAGATGATTTAATAAACAATATAAGTTTAAGAGTTACAAAACTAAAAAAGTTAAATAAAGAACTAAAATAAATTTTTTTATGACATGTTTTAATTCAAATATTTTTGCTACTTTATTTGCCCTCCATGGCAGGGGTGAGCAAAACTCGATTTGACTCGAAAAAATTTAAAAAAAATCAAATTTTGATTTAAACGAATCGAGTTATTTGAGTTAACTCGAATTTTTTTTTCGAATTTTAAGTTCGAATTGAGTTGAGTTATCGAATTTGAATAAATCAAATACCAAATTATAATATTTTATATTTTTACCCCAAACCCTCAAACCTTTTTACTTTCCCCACAAAATTTTTACTCCCTCCCACTTCCTCCTAGAACTTTTCCCATCCCACTTTTACTCCTTTCCTATCCCAACCCCTCCTCTACCCCAAACCCATTTTCACCCAATTTTTTTTAAAATATTTCTCCCTCAAAATTTTACCCCCCAAACCCCCAAAACTTTTTATTTTCCCCTTGAACTTTTACTTCTCACCCTTTACCCCAAATCAAAAATAAAAATCATCCAAAAAAATTCCTAAACTTGAATAGTAATAATTTTGTTTATGTCTATCATTTATATTATTAAATTAAATTTCACATTTTGTACTATTTATATTATTGCATTGTTTAATCATACTGAATCTTTAATTTTTTTTGTTAAAATTGAATTATTGATGATGATATAAAATATTCATGTTAAAATTTTATATTGGTATCAATTTCATATTTTATCTTTAAAATAACTTTTATTCAAAATCACATTTTTTTACATTTAATATATTTTTTAATTTCAAAATACGTAGTTAAAAGAGTTAGAAGATAATTGAAGCAACTAAGCAGGCAAATAAGTTAACCCTGTAACACCACGATATTTTGGAGTTAGAAGAATCAAGGTCTTTTGGTTAGTGTCAATAGATCAGATGGGTCTTGAAGTGAGTTTTTGCATTTTAGAGATAATGATGAGCTTAGTGGTTTAGTGGTTAAGCGTCAGTTTTCCTTTAGTCTTGGGCTCAAGTCCTCGTGCGTGATTGGCTAAATTTTGTTTTTAGTTGCAATTTCTTTAACGAAATAAATTTGATTGGTTTGTTAAAGATTAATTAAATTATTTTAAGTTAAATTTTTAAATATAGACCCCAAAAATATCTCAGGTTCTCCATTTTTCTCACGTTAGTCTCTCTTCTCCCAATTTTCTTTGATTTTCATTTGTATTTCTTTATTTCTTCTTGTTTCTCATTTTGGTTCTCCAATTTTTATTCTTTTTTATTTTTACGACATTGACAATAGCTATCTCTTAGAAATTTTGGTTGTCCTCCTGTTCATTGTTCGATCAAGAGTTGAATCGGGTGAGAGTAACTGCCATTATGTTAGTTTTACGTTAGTCTCTTCGTTTCTTTTAGGTATGATTTCGATCAAAATCTTTATGAGTTTTTGTGTGCTCTCATACTAAGTTTCAGGTCGGGTTATTAAATATGTTTGGTTGATTCGTAGTGTTTCAGAAGCGTAATTCAAGTGTGTTTCTGAAAGTACAATAATTAGATGATTGATTTTATGTTGTATTTCACAATTTTCAGTTGATTCTAGGGTGGTTTATGAACCACACGGGCGTGTACCGCACACGGGTGGTTCACACGGGCATGTGCCGCACACGGGTGGTTCACACGGGCGTGTGCCGCACACAGGTGGTTCACATGGCCGTGTGCTGCTTTAGGAATTAGGTAAATATTGAGTCACACGATTTGGAGTGGGTCACACGGGATAGTTACTCGGTCGTGTGACTCATGTTGGGAAAATTTAATCAGTCGCACACGGGCACGTCTTTTAGTCACACGGTCATGTGTCACAGTGACACAGGCATGTATGCTAGTCACACGACCATGTCTTTCCTGCTCCTTAAATATTTTAATTTGGTCACACGAGTCAGAGAGTTACACGGTCTGGCCACATGAGCGTGTATGTCAGTTAGACGATTGTGTCTTTGCTACTCCTTAAATTTTTTTAATTTGGTCACACGAGTCAGAGAGTTACACGGTCTGGCCACACGACCATGTACCTCACTCACACAAGTGTTTCCTTCAACCACACGACTGTGTCCCTCTGTCACACGGGCATGTGTCTTAGTCACATGGCTGTGTATCCCTATCACACGATCTGAGCATTTCCACACTGCCTGGCCATACGATTGTGTGGTCCAAATTTGCAGTTTTTATCACCTATTTGTATTTTAACTTGGTTTATCCCTTGAGTAATTTCTTTACTCATTTAAGCCTCTGTAGGAGTGTTTGAGACACCGTTACTAATCGAGATAGGTCGAGTAAGGGGTATATTTTCCTAGATTTATTTGTGTATGTGAATTTGTATGGTTTAACTTTACTCCATGCATGAGTGCTTAAGCATTATGTAATGAGAAACATTGTTACAATGTTGCTTCCACCTCTTAGTAATTCTGTATGAAAATGTCTGACTATGATTCTGCTAATCTGAGGTATTTGTCAATATGATTAGTGAATAGGGAAAAAAATCAGATATGAGCTTGTCAGATTTTGTTTGTTTATCTGTTTAATTCTATATGCGTCTGCATTCTGGGTTGGGATTCAATTTCTGAAGTGAAGGAAGTTTCATTTGGCATTTAACTACAATATTTTGTTATAGCGGTAATACCACAATATATATGTATATCTCAACTCAGCTGCATATTTCTATTTGGGTGGCTTAAGTCCACCATCATGGTGTGTAGGATGGATGGGCTTACCATAGCCCAATTATGATGTATAGGGTGGTCGGAGTGATGTTTTGGTTGGTTGGGTGAGATTTTTACTTGCTGCAATCATTTTTATTTGAGTATATGTTTATTTGTGTGAACGTAGGGGTATTTATGAAATGATTTGTATAATCTGATGTATTAAGTAACATGTGTGGTTGCAATATTGTATTCGTGTTTTGTATGTTAATGGAAAATTTTCATATATCTGACTGTCAGTTCGAGATTTTTGTATGTTGTATGTATATATTTTTCTGTTTATTTGTTTAGTTCTTCGTCATTTTCCAATTACTTTTGCTTTGGACTCAGACTGAGCTCGTGTAGCTCACCCTCCTTAGGTTTCGTCTTTCAGGTAATTCACGTAGCTAGGTCTCGGATTCAGTAATGCGGAGGTCTCAGATTTTGCAAAGTGGAGGTCTTGGAGTTTATCTGATTGGTTCGTTTTCAATTAAACTTTGTTATGAATTATTAAAATTATGCACATTTGTTTTTACAAATAAGTCAAGTGCACTGTGGTATGGGGATTTTTGAGATAATTTGTTTTGAAGTTTTTTAATGTGGTTTTCAGATTAAATTTTGGTATAACATTTTCGTATGTGGTTTTTTATTACCGAAATCATTGGTTTTACTTTTTTACAATGTAATTATTCCAAATACTTAGTCCTAGTTTATGTTTTGCATTTAAATGTAAAATATAACATTTTCTACTACAAATAACTTTCGTAACATCAGTCTTTAAAATTAATAAATCCGATTTGATTACAAAATCGGCGTATAAATTGTTAAACAATTTAGCTCAAGTTAAGCAAATTGTATTTGGATTGAGTTTTAAGCAATTGTTTTGTAAATTGTTTTAGGATCACTACGGTGATCAAAGTGACCTTCGGGATCCGGTTGAAACTTCTAGGCCGAATTTTGGGGTGTTACTAACTTGTATATAAAAGATAACTAAATAAATTATGAGGGGATAAAAGTTAATAACAAATTTGATTACGGTGGACAATTTGATTATGGTGGGTGACAATGGTTTCAAGAACCCAAAGTCTTTTTTTTTTTTTAAATTGAACCTGAACAAATATATCCAACTCGATTCGATTCAATTCGAATTTCATCCCACTCAACTCGATTCGAAAAAATTTAAATCGAATTACGATGATAAAATAGAATTCATCAACTTGAAATTTTTCATTTGATTCGATCGAATGCTCACCCCTTGTTTCCCATTTAATTTGCAGCTATACGCTTGTTCTTTGGCATCGAAATAGGTGTTCAATGGCGACTGTTTTTCACTTAATAATTGCTGCAATTTGCGACCGATTTCAGCTCACAATTGCACTTGGTTGCTGCCCTATTTTCCGCCACCGTTATGCTCCATCGTCTTTTTGTGGCTGCTTAGTGCAGCTAATAACCTTGATTTTTGGTCAATATTTACCTTGTCTTTTTAAAAACTCCTATTGTTTTTAAGAATAGCCTTTGCTTCATTGAGTTGCTATCATATTTTAGCTCTTCAAAGGTTGTTATTATAGTGCCAATTACACGATTAATTTTATTTCGCTTCAATTTATACCCACTAAGGAGTTCAAGTGTTGTTCCAAAATTCCTTTAATTTTGCTATCAAGTTGCCTTTATAGTTAAATTTTTTAATACATCGTATAATATGTTTATCAAACTCTTAAACCATTTATAAAATCTAAAAAACTAGTATAAAAAAATTTCCTTTTTAAATACGACTGCATGCTGAATGATTTTTTGAATGATTGAAACAATGGGTGACTCCGACGACTTCTCTTATGCTACAAATCCTATTCGACTTTTGTAAAAAAAAAGTAGCATAAAGAAATAGGTACAACTACCTTAGCCATAAAAGTAAAAGCGGGAAACAAGGACGAAGGTAGAAAAAGAGTTAAGCGGGTTATAATTAAAATATAAAAATTTGGAGGGTCAAACATAATTTTATCATTATATTATTTCATAATTTTGTTAAAAAAATTCTTTTTAATTTCAAGCTTGAGGAAATTAGTCTCTCTCAAATAAATTGAGGTAATTAATCCTCGTCAATTTTTTTATTTTGAAAGTAAGCAACTAAGGATAATTAACCATGAGATTAATGTCTTCCATCAATTGTACATAATTTTGATTGGTATAATAATAAATTTAACCTTTAATGTTTATGTATTTTGTCATTGTGGCCTCAATTTTAGAAAACCAACAAATTTAACCTCAACATTTACACAAATATTTCAGGATAAATTTGGATAAAATTGATAGAATGTGTAAACTTTGAGAGCTAAATTTATTTTTGTACCAATCAAAATAATGTACAATTGATGGAAAAACATTAATATCATGATAAATTTCCTTATTTGCTCACTTTTCAAAATTCACAGGAACTAAATTACTTTAATTTTTTTTTGTAAGAGATACCAATTTACTGAATTTCAAAATTTTAAAAAATTGAAAAGATCTTTTTACCTATAATTTTATAATTTAGCAAGGAACTTACAAAATAATTTTACCATTTTGGAAGGAAAAAATCCCTTATTGTTACTTGAATCCACCCAAGGTCATAAATAATTTTAAAAAATATATATATTTAAATTCACCCCAGTCAACTCTTTTTCAAGTACATATTTTTTTTAAGTTTAATTTTATTATGTGTTCTTATCATATATGCTCTTTTTTATATAATGCTTAAAATTATAGGATAATGTGTTTCAGCATACTTAAGCCCACATCCTCTTATAATGATAATAATGTCGATACTAATCGAATTAAAATTCAATCGACCTTTTTCAAGTATTTTTAACTTGCATAAATAGACATATAAACTCATTGCATCCAAAGACTTTATATTATGTAGGTTACTCTTAACAAAGTGTAAATTTTCTATAATGAACATAAAATTAATAACTTAGAACAATTTTTGTACCTCTTCCTCCAAGGATCTATAACAATTTTTATACCTTCATTACTTTTGGATTTAAAACATGGTTTTAAGTTTAAGCAAATGATTGAGAGCATCATGGATTTCCATTCTATCTCTGGGCAATTCCCGAGAACATGCCTCCCCTATTCTAAGTAATGAAATTAAACACTCATTGATACCCTTCAAGTGAGGGCGAGGCTCAGCTGCTGCTTCTCCCAAAACAAGCGTAGGATCAACTATCTCCTCCACATTCTCATCCAAACACATCTGCACTAACTTGTGAAGGTTTAGACCATCCCTGAACATGTCATCAGTCGGCCTTTTCCCTGTGAAAACGTGCAGCAGTAAGATCCCAAAGCTATACAAAACACCCTCTTTAGTTGCCTTGCTTCCCATGCCATACTCTGTACAAATAAATGATGCCAAAGTGCTTAAATTTCTTTTTGAATAACGAGAGGTTAAAAGGGTGTTGCAGTGTAGTAGTTACCTGGTGCAGCATATCCAATAGTTCCTTTTAGGCCAACTGAACTAGTTTGATCTGATATGACTTCGGAATTGCTATCAGCAGTGATCCTTGCCAGACCAAAATCACCCAGATGAGCAGTCATGCTATCGTCCAGAAGGACGTTGCTTGGCTTTATATCGCAGTGTATGATCGGCAACTCGCAATGGTTGTGAAGATAATCCACTGCAACAGCTACATCTGTGATTATGTTTAGCCGCTGACAAAGGCTTAAACTCCTTGGTTGCTCTTGCTCCTCATCTAGAGGAGAATGCAACCAAGCCTCAAGACTCTTGTTTGGCATAAACTCGTAAACGAGTGCTTTGAATTCATTGCCTCGGTAATCAACAGTTGAGCAAGCAGTTAAAATTTTGACAAGATTCCTGTGCCTAATGTTTCTCAAAGCTTTGCATTCGGAGAAAAAGCTCTTGGAAGCTCCTATTCTTTGTAGATTTAGCACCTTCACAGCAACATATATTTGATCTTCAAGAACCCCTTTATAAACTGAGCCAAAGCTGCCAATGCCAATCAAATTCCCTGACGAAAATCCATCCGTTGCCTTGAGAAGATCACCGTAAGAAATCTTCATGAACGGATCCACGAGTGATGATTTTGTCGAGGAACGCTTCCTTTGCATCTTAAAGCAGTAGAATAACACTGCAAAAAGAATTAGAAACAATCCCACAAGTCCAAATATGAGAGAAATTGTAAGCTTGAGTGGGAGGGACATGTTTTTCCGTCCAGGCTTTTTCAACAAGCACGAAGGCAATTGTAATTCTGGGATACCTCCACACAACTTGTCATTACCGACCAACGAAAGTGCGGTCACGTTGCTAAAGACTCTACCTACAGGCACATCTCCTTGAAAATCATTGAAAGATAAGTTCAATTGTACTAAGAAGGGAAAGGTGGAAAAGTATTTCGGAATCATTCCAGAAAAGTTATTGTGTGAAAGATCCACTTCTTCAATGCCTCTCAATGAACTCAGAGAACTTGGAAGTTGTCCTGTGAAGTAATTATGGTCCATGTAAAGATACTGCAAGCTTGTACAACCACCAAGGCTACTTGGAATTTCCCCAGATAACTCATTGTGGGAAAAATTCAACTTAACTAAAGTTTTCAAGTTCCCCACTTCCATAGGAAGAGGACCGGTCAGGCGGTTTTGATCCAAGTCCAATGATTTTGATAGAGAGGGGAGACTCGCTAGTTCTGGAGGTATAGTTCCATTCAATTCATTGTTATAAAGACGCAGCAAAAACAAGTTCTTACAGTTTCCAAGACTTGAAGGTATGCTTCCTTGGAGATTGTTCTGCTCTAGCCATAGCTGGTTCAACAAGGTGAGATTTCCAATGGAGGATGGGATTTCACCTGACAATTTGTTTTTACCAAATCCCACTTCTTGTAGCTTATAAAGCTTGCCTATTCCTTCAGGGATGGTTCCTGTCAGCTGATTGTAGTGCATGCTTAATGAGTTTAAGCCAATGAGATTTCCAATATCAGAAGGAATTCCCCCTGAAATTTTATTCCCTGATATACCGAAAACTTGAAGATGGGTTGAAAGATTGGCCAGGGAACTCGGAATTTGCCCTCCAAAGTTATTGCCATCTAGATTCAGTTCAATTAACTGGCTGCAGTTGACGAGAGAGGTGATGAAGCTAAGTTCATTGGCCTGCCCTTTTCCAAGATTGTTTCCAAAAACATGACAACTTCTTTAGATTTCCCAAAACAGCAGGAACCCCTCCAGAGAACTTGTTTACTGACAGTTCAAGGAATTCAAGGTTGGAAGCATTTGATAATGATACGGGAATGACACCACTCAAATGGTTTGCAGAAATACGAAATACTTGAATATTTGGCAGAGTAAGGCCTATGTCCCAAGGAAGGCTTCCTTCAAGTTGGTTATATCGCATAAACAAGGTAGTAAGATACGAAAGGTTGTAGATGGAAGAAGGAATCAAACCTGATAGTGAATTATCAGCAACATTAAGTATGTTCAAGCTTTTAAGCTGCCCTATTGATTCTGGAATTCTTCTCCTCATCTCATTTCCTTGTATCGACAGCACCTTCAACGACGAAATGTTTCCAAAAGAATCCGGTATAGGTCCCTCAAAATAGTTTCTGTCAAGGTATACTTCAACCAGGTTTGACATGGAACCAAACTCAGCCGGAATATGACCAGTGAAGTTGTTTCGACTCAAATGGAGAATTCTCAAGTTAAAACAACTAGATAGGTTGACTGGAATCGGCCCTGTTAACGAGTTATTAGCCAAAACAACACGTTGCAACCTGGAAAGCCGACCTATCTCCGGTGGAACTACGCCTCGGAAGCTATTGTTTGAGAGATCAAGGAGTCGAAGAAAGCTGAGGTTAGCAATTGAAGGAGATATAGAGCCTGACAAGCCCTGAGAGTTTAAATTCAAGATGGAAACTCTCTGGTGTTGAGGACTGCATGAAACTCCCTTCCACAGGCAAAAGTGGAGAGATTCATTCCATGACGTAGTGACGTCCATAGGATCCTTGGTTATGTGAGCCTTGAAGGCAAGTAAGGCGGCATGGTCTGTTAAGTTGGTGAAGGTGGCACATATTGCAGATGGAAAATAAAGGTTGAAGCATAAGAGAATAGCAACATAGGAAACAAATGGATGCATTGTATTCATTTGAAATGAATAATCTTGGGTTTGGCAGCGGGAAGAGATGATTCATTCTAGTGCTACGGAATCAATCAATAAGGAAGAGCCGATTCCCGTATTTCCGCCGTGTTGACTTGGATGCTAATCCCGGTCTTGCCGGGGTAAACATGAAAACAGCTCATACCTAACAATGTTTTAAAGTGGACACCGCTGTCGCAGGGTAGAAGACCAGAGAGAGCGATATTTGTTTCATGGAAAATAAACAAGACAATAAAACTTAATTGACTTACAAAACAGCAAGTTATTTTCCGGAAAAAAAAAGTTGTTTTATGAGTCATTTTATTTTTATATTTTTGTAATAAAATTTTATTTTAATTTTAAAATATTAAAATATTAAAAATCAAATATTAAAATGTGTATACATATTTAGCCTTTTCTATTTAATAATATAATAAATTATTTTAACAATAAATAATATTCTTAATATATTATTGAAAATATTTATATTAATATTTTAATAATAAATATTTATTACAATTTATAAATATTTAATAATCATCATTTTATAGGCAAAATAAGGTCTATAGGCCGTTTTTTAATTAGAATTTTATATCGGTTTTAAATTTAATTAGAGATATAGGCCAATTTAGTAGGAAAGCACGTCAAGCTGGACTCGCTTTCCAGCTAACTGTCACATTCCAATGGCTTTTTGACTTTTTTTCAACGATAAAAAAAAATAAATACAAGGAACTTTTTTGACCGTTTAATTTAGTAGGATATCGAGGAGGTAATTCACTCTAGCGGAATATGCGCCGCCTATGGCTGCGCAATATTCGGGTCACTTCGGTCCAGGTATTCCCATTTAATTAAGTAACCCTGTGTTTTATTCACAAGCACCATCGCACTATGGACCACCACTACATGTGATCGATTCTTCTATTCTTGCAGGTACATATTTCGCTCTATCGACATCCCCTGCATACTACACCCTTGCGTAGATGTCGATGCTGAACCCCGTGTTGGGGTAGACACTGACATACCCACCACCACCAATGCAAGCGTCCATGCAACAGTCGATGGCGATGTTGATGCCTGGTACCTTTTCGATGTACCCAGGATTTGGGGCACCTTGCGATTTCACGCCTATATTGACCCAAACACTGCGTGTATCACTATTTTACAGGGGTGGCTCATCGCCGCAATTGGTGGACGAGGGAGTGGGGGATACACAATGGCAGACGAGGATAACATAGCAGTCGACCTTGGAGGAAGATGATAGTAGTGCTAATCCCGAAGATACGATTGCCTAGGGGGCTATGGTAGGTACATATTTAGGCAATAATAATGATGAAGAGGAAGTCTATAGGTCCGCACCTTTGGATTCACCTCTGGATGCACTACCGGTTGTACCTCTGGATGCACTTTCGATTGCACCTCCAGTTGAACCTCTAGTTGTACGGTCGGTTGTACGCAGAAATCTTCCACGCAACCTTTATCCACCATTTTGTGGCACACATTCTCCTCGACAACAGGATTAAGTTTATTTTTTCTTACAATTATTGTGATGTAAATACAAAGATGTCATAAATAAAAAAAATCAGGGTTATTCATTCAAACAAAACATTTGTCTTTATTATTATCTATGTTTCAACTTTTGATGGAAAACATGTTGGACGAGCTTAACCTTTAGATGTAGTAGGGAAATCATAGTAAGCAAAAAATTCAAAAATAAAATGGAAACAAACATCACAAAAATTGTACTACTAATATTGAAATAAAGAATGCATACCACCAACTAGTCTTACAGAATTGGGTGAGTTTTCATTTTTCTTGAGATTCCTAAGCTTAACATTTCCAAAGTTGGAATCATTAGGGCTAATGTGTGAAGGTGAATACTCTAACTTGAAATCAATTCTCATTTTCCGTTGAGGGAGTGGAGATGGCAAATCTAATTTCTCTTTGTTTTTCCTACTAGCTGAACCTGACAATTCACAAACCTCAATTGAGTTCCACCTGCCAAATTAAGTGCATTTTTTTATCAGTATTCTTTGTAAGTTCCACCTGCCATATTGCACCACTACGGACCTCAAGCTTAACATGGCTTGAGAGTTGGTTTCCATATTTTCTCACAAAATTTTTAGGAATCCCTTGGTAATAACCATATACGGTTATGGTCAAAGAACTTCATGAATGAAACTGATTACAAAGTAGATATATGAAAAGGAGGAAAAGAATAAATAAATAGTTACAAGTCTCCTATAAGTTATAGTTTCTTGAATAATGACTTTGAAAGAATTAGGAGTTTTGGAGGTAAAAACGGAACGATCATCGTTTGTACAAGGTTAATATGCCCTAACATTTCCCTATACAAAAAACATGTTGGCTTCATATACCCTGGGTTTTTACAATACCCGCATAATTTCTGTTGATCATGCCTCTCTCGAATATCCACATTGTTCTTTATCCAAGTGGAATTCGGACTACCTTTGGGATGCAATGTAGTTTCTTATTTGGCACCAACTCGCATGGTGCGCTGGACACATGCGGCCACATACTCTCATTTGGGATGGGTGGAAATTCAAGACTTCACACACTATGAATGTGTTGTAGTCGATAAACGTCGTTGATGTAAGGTGCATACTCAAACCACATATTCCCACATGCGATAATTACATGTGCGCATAAGAACCAAAGTGCTTGGAATCTCCCACAATCGTAGGTCCCTTCTGTTAGGTTCACACGATAAGATGCACCTAATATTTCTTGGTCAGGCCTAGTATGTTTCGTGACTCTAAAATCGAGGTTTTGACGTGAGTGGTACACTACATACATCATGTTCACTCTCACTGTACTTTGCCGAATCTTTTGTATCACGTCATCACAGAATATATCATCGTTCACTATTTGTCCAGCATACATCGACTCGCTCTTAGGAAATAAGGTGGCCAGTTGAAAGTATTTCTCTTTAAAAATCAATGTTACTGGCAAATGATGCATCCCCTTTAGTATTGAATTGATGCACTTGGACAAGTTTGATGTTATGTGCTTGTACTGTAAACCCCCATTATATGAGCGTCCACTTTTCAAACGATATATTTGAAATATATGTCGTACCGTAGGCATTAATGGTGCTCATGTTGTTCAATTTTTGATGGAAAACATATTGGATGAGCTTGTAACCTGTCAATAAATTGGTATTGGTTAGTGAAATGAAATAACACCATAATTGAAAATTTAATTTCCAGTGAATGCATAATTGGAACTACAAACCCATGTTGATGACTAGGTCTCGCTCAATTGCTGAAGGATATTGTTGGTTGTAGTTGGATCCCACATGTCAAATGCAGTATCGATGATTAGTGCAATTACAGAGGGATCCATGACAATCAATCACCGAGAATATTCTAACTCCCCTGTCTAGTATGACACATATGTCAAGCTGCAAGAAAACGAGGTAGCACAACTGGCTTAGAAAGAAATCCCAATCATCTGCCATTTCTTCAAGAGTTATTATTGTCCTTAGCAACGACAAGCAACCAATACTCTAATACCTTCCGTATAGCCAGGTTCCATCAATTTGGACCATAGGTTTATAGTACTAAAATGTCTCTCTACATTACTCAAAGGTCCAAAAGAATCAGTAGAATACTCTTTTCCCAGGGACCATATGATTGTCGGAATGCCCTGGGCACATTTCAAGATTACTTACGAAACGTAGTACATACCAATCCATTACCTGACACAATTGCCATAGATAGTTATACAAACCCTCTTACCCGTGATGCAACTTCTCTATAGCCTTCTATTTTGCAACCTATACTTTGTAGTAGGTTGGAGTATACTGGTACTTGCTACGTAT
Source organism: Gossypium hirsutum (assembly GCF_007990345.1). Taxonomy (NCBI): domain Eukaryota; kingdom Viridiplantae; phylum Streptophyta; class Magnoliopsida; order Malvales; family Malvaceae; genus Gossypium; species Gossypium hirsutum. The sequence continues at coordinate 24,431,237 of NC_053445.1, read as the reverse complement.
GTTCGTAATCAGCACTGGTATTTCAATTCAGGGACTAGCTTTAACCATTGGTAGAATAATGTCAACAGTTATGTCCGAGTCTAGCCTCTGATGGTCCTGACTTGCACTCGTTGCAACGCATGTATAGGGACCCAAATACTTCTTTATCATCCATAGTCTGGTTTCCTTTTGGTAAGATGCCATGATTTTCCACTTACACCTTCCGTCCTTCATTTTGCACTTTCCTCTAAATTTCTCAGGGCATGACTTCATAATGTAGTAGTTCACGCCTTTCTTAATGTTGTACCGCTTTAGTGCAACAAGAAAAACATATTTGTTAGGGTATTTCATTCTAACTTCCAGTACTTGTACTTCATGAACTATGCTTACATGACCAGGTATTCTGTGCGAAATTCGAGAAAACTTTAAACCACCCTTGATCGATAGGTCGATGTTCGTCATGTGGGGTAGATATTTATACACCCTAAATTGTGGATCTGGGTTCAAAGCATTGTCTGAGGCGTCATCGTTAGACTAGCAAAGTTCTAGATCCATTGTAATCGAATACAGTTCAAAAAATAGTACCACTTCTGAACTATCTGGACCGTGTTTTTAGATTAGCTCAGGTTCTGACTCCTCCCCCTCGTTTGCGTCTGTAGCCCCTTTTTCCTCACCTACATCCATTTCCTCATTCGCACCTTCATTATCACCTTCGAGCACGGTGTAAGACGTACCCTTGCCGACCCCCGTCAAAAGGAGTAGGTTATCGATTCTCCTATAACCCACATGCTCGCCAGAATAGTCTTTGGGTTGATGATTAGTGTACGTCGATAATCCCTTGGTATAACTGCTTTCGCCCCATAACATCGACCAAGTGCCGAAGTTGAAATCGAATGTACTGATTGAGTGTTGAGCCTGATTGTCCATATTTGTGTTATGTTGATACCTTGATTGGTACTGATCCTCGAAGTTTAGGTCAATGTCGAAGGTCGATAAGTGTTTGCCCATCGATGTTTCAGGAACATCGTTGTAGCCGCTTTGAATAAGGGTAGAAAACCCACCGCACAACTGTATAGTAGGACTTTCTGCTTGAACTTCGGTACCCGTATTCACTGCAATAGAGGTCGAAGATGGGCCAGATTCATCAGTATTGGTGAACTCGACATATAACTCAATAACAACTTTTCTACTTGAGATATGCACTGATATGACTGTCTCGAGATGCATCTCACTAATCACATTGAATAACTATACTTATAAGGGTCAATAGATGCAAGAAATTTGCATTGCAACCTCGTAATTCTTCTTTGGCTTGATCACCAAACTTTTCTCCTAATTCTAGTTAGTAGTTCACGCATTTGAATGGTACTATTGAACGCTAATTCCACGGACTTCGATCCTACAAACACCAAACTCTGTATTATAGATGTGGTTATCGTAATATATAACAGATTTTAGTCATTGACTCATTTCAATACCGGTCACAGTTTAAATGAATAAACGCAAAGAAATAAGTAGAGATTTGTCTGAATGAGTACACACAACTCTCACCCGTGATGCAAGATTTTTTTGTTTAATATTAACTTGATGTGTGTCTATGTTATGAAAAATACAACACTTTTATAGGAAAATCATGTAGAGAGAAAGATAATGCGTGCTATGAGTTTTGTTTACGAATGCATACATTCATTGCATAGTGTATGGTGCAAATAATTTTTATCATGCATTTAGAACTCATATAATTTTTTTCGAGATTTTGTGTTTCATAACGTGCACAACAGTCATTTGAAAATGTTCTTTCTACCTGAGAAAGTAAAATATGTTAGAGAAAGCTCGCCCTGCTAGTAGGAAAGCCCCCCAGCTGGGCGAGCTTTCTCTAACATGTTAACTATTCCTGGGGCTGAAAAGCCTGAAGCTTCAAATAATTTAGATGATTTAAATGCTTCAACACACTTAGAATATGTTCTAGTGCACTTTGAAGGTTTTCCTTTGCAAATAGACCCTTCAATACAGCTATACAATGACTCTCACATACCAAGCTTCATCATACATCACTTATATAATTTCTCTCTAATACTTTCTCTTTCTCCATTATAAACCATTTCCTAGTCTTAAAAATTACGGTTGCTAAAAGTATTTGGTTTACGTTCAAGTTATTCTTGAGTCATCGGTGATACGATATCGCTCCGAGCTACACACATTTCATATATCATGCCAAGATGGGATCATTGCCTCTGAAACCTATCCAAGGGAAGTTAGTTATAGGGTGATTTTACTTTGTATGATCAAGGGTGGAAGTCGACCTGGAGGTCTCAATCGATGGCCGTTATGTGGTAATTGTTTGGGGTATAACAAGGGAGTCAATTGACAGTCGTTATATAGCCACAAGCTCAATCTTTTTGAATCACCTAAAAATGATGCCCTATAAATACCATACAGAAGTTTGAGGTCATATTCATGCAGAAAAACTTTGCTGCTTCTAGCTATAATCGGTGTAATTTTTTTCTCTATTTCCAAGCAACTAGTACCTTTAACCTTCATTCTTGTTCGAAGGCCGACACCATCGTAGACACAAGAGGACTCTCAAGCGGGGAGCAGCTGTTACGATACAGTAAAGGTGATGCTCCTTTCGAAGTGACGGAGATTGTCGTTACTACACAACACATTAATAACTACAACTGCTGTCGCGCCAACTCAAGTTTAACCTGTACTGTGTCGAAACATCTGCTCTCCTCTTGAAAGCTCTCTTGTGTCCACCTCGGTGTCAGACTTTAGACAAGAATGAAAGGTTAGAGATATCGATTGCTTGGAAATAGAGAAAAAAAATTACGTTGATTACACCGGAAGTCCCCAAAGTTATTCTATATAATTATGGCCTCAATCTTATCTAGAGTATATATAGGGCATTGTTTTCGGGTATCCAAAAATTTTGAACTCCTGACCATGTTACAACCGACACCTAGCCCCCCGGTTATACTCGAACCTGTGACTGCATCATGGCCGCAGACTGGGACCTTTACGTTGAATTCAACCCCTGATTGTATCAATCATTATTACCCCGGAACTGAATTTCCCCATGATGGGTTTCTAAGGTCATGGTCCTATCCTTCTATGACATATGAAATTATGTGTGTTGAGGCATGTTATCACATCCCCAACCCTTTAAAACTACCTAATAACTTTCGTTATTTTAGTCAAAAACCCTGAATACTTTCAAAATACCCGAAACCCTAAAACACTTTAAACTAAAACCCTAACCCCAATAAAATTAAAATCCTAACCAGAAGAGAGAGAACTGGAAAGTGCATCCAGCTGGACGGGCTTTCCAGCTAAATCAGCCTGTATCCCTAACTAAATATAAAACCAGTGTAAAACCCTAATTAAAAAAAGTTAGCCTATAGGCCTTATTTTGCCCATTTTATAGTATAAAAATGAATATTTTAATTAGATAAATATGTGTATTTGTTTAAATCATGCTTAGCTTTATTTCTTCCTACTCAAATATGTCACTATCTATTTTTATGTAAGTAATATATGTGATTTAAATTAATTTTTAATTAGGCATTCTTTATTATTAAGTTTTTATATCATATTATATTATTATAAAATTTATTTCGATTGTCAACACAAAATTTTACTATCATATTTTGTAACAAATATATTTATGTTGTGTTTGTTTCAAAACAACTTTAAAAATGATTTCAGAAAAATTTGCAATGAAAAATATTTTACTCAAATTCATCCAATACCCAAAAACAATAACTTTTTCAAAAGATCAATCCATATTTTAGAAATCATTTTCTGAAAGCTATTTTTAATGAAACAAGTGCAACCGAATTAATTGCAATGGATACAAAGTGGATACGATATTAATCCTCATATATCTATTATTCAAATCCATTTTACTTTTACAGTTAACGAATTCAAATTTAGACATTTGAATTCATTATTTACTTAAGTTTTTTTTTTAATTTTTATCTACAAATATTGTTAATAAATACAAATATTTAGTGAATTTAAATATCCATGGCATAATTTAATTAATTTGAATTTAAGGTAGATAATAAACAAATTCGTATTTTAAAATATATTTACAAATTCAAATTTAAATTTTCTAAAATTACAATACCCAACTTATTACCCTCTATAATTCTTATCAAAGATAAAAGAAGACCACACGTAATGAAGAGAAAACTAAAATCATTAATGCCTGAACTTGGGACATATCATTGGATAAATTATGTGAACTTTGATGCTACAATTAACTCTTCAAAACTCAAAAAAGAAAAAAGAAAAAAATAAGCTAAACCAACATAGAGCATTACAAAAACGGAATTGCAAAGCGCAACAACCAAATCCAACAATAAATTAAATCTTTCAAGCCCAATCACGTTCCATCAATTGTTTAATATTTTCCAAATGCGGAAGTGTGAAAACTCGCGGATTAAAATTTGTGACGAATGAACACAAAACGTCTCATAGATGTTAATTGATTAAATGAGAATTATTTGACTCACTTAAATTAACCCAATTCATACTGTTAGATTTGAGGGAGCTCAAATATAAATAGAGGTATTCTCTCTCATTTGTAATCACCCAGTTGTAATTTTTCAAAGTAATAGAATCACTTTGAGAGCATTTACTCAAACACTTAGTGTACGCTTAGTTTTCTTGTGGCTTTTATTATTCGCTTTTCACTTCTTCGCTTGAGAGTTTGCTGTCACTTTATTTTAGTGCCTTAGAATTTTTTTTTGTGAATCCTTATCGTTTCAAAAGTAAATCGTTTCAAGAGTAAAGTTGACTTAAACGGATTTAAAGCAAAAAAAAAAAACCTAAGATTATACGATTTGCCATACTTATTAAGTTTTAGCCTTGTGACAAAAGTACATTCCAAAAGCCATTAAGATCTTGACAATTGTTAAATATTTTCTGTCAAATATTTTTCAAGTGTTGAAATGGATTCCAAAGGGCAGTCAGATCTTGACAAAGAAAAAAAAAAGGTTCAGTTATGACAAAAAAGATCTATTTGTTACATGTTGGTCAGGTTAAAGAGATTTCATCAACATAATCAAACAATATATGCTTGGGTTACAACACAATAAAAACAAAATGTAAAAAGAGTAAAATTAATAAGCGATGAACGTTCAACCGAATCAAGTAAAAAAATTTCAAGTTAGTCGAGTTGACAAATCATATTTTATCACGTAACTTGATTTGACTTTTTTTTCAAATCAAGTGAAATTAAATTAGAGTCGAGTTGAATTGAATCAAGTGAAATTGTTCGAGTTAAATTAAAAAATTAAACATGTCAAATTAAAATCTTATTGCAATATAACTAGTTATATGTTTGAGCACATAAATTTAAAATCATATATATTTGAAAGCTCTTTCAAAGCAAAATAAGAGACAAAAAAAGATACTTTAATATGATAAACTTGAATTGATAATTTACTTTTTAGGCTCTCAAAATTGTTATTTTAAATTTTTTTAACATTTTTATATATTCTTTCAAAAAATTAAAATTTTATTTTATAATTTAAAAAATGATGAAAATTTTGAAAATTTTTATAAATATTTTTGAATTTTTGAAAATTATTTTGTATTTTTTGTTGAAAAAGATCAATATACTCATTTTCGAAATTAATAGGGACCGAAAGGATATTTACACCAATCTATTATACAAATTGTAAATTTCAACTCAACTTGAACTCGAAAAATCAAATTACTTATTTAAGTTGACTTAAAAAAAATAACTCGATTCAATTAACTCAAAATTTTTAAAAAAAATTCGAGTTAGGTCAAGTTTTGCTCACCTCTATCTTAGGCTACTTCCAAAACTTCTCAACCATTGTAGAGGGGGCCTAATGATGAACATAGTCAGTTGGATCCTCCATTGCTCCAAAATCCTAATGTGGAAGGTTAAAAGGAAGCCCTTAACTAGCTCAATGTGGCCTTTTGACAATATGAAGACAGAGACAGCATACCAATAATAGATTTGGCCTAAACACCATCAATTTCACCCATGAAACTATTAAACCACTGAGATCTGATTTGGTTTTGAAGAAGGCAGAGAATTTTTTGAGAGAGAAGGTAAAAGAAAGCCTTCAAAAAAGGAATCAACTTCAAAAAAGGAACCAATGCAAAATTTTCACCAAACAAAAAGAAAAGCTTTACACATGATCATACTATCAAGAAAAATTATCAATTTAAAAAAATGAAATCCAAAAAATGTTATTGGAAATAATACTCAAAAAAGGAATGTAACACCCATTACCCGAAGTGAATCAATTCCTCATAGCAAGGGATGTCACGTTAATCCCCTAAGCTACTCCTTTGGTGCTATCCAAATCATTCTTAAGCTTTCTGTAAAGTTTGGTTTCAATCGAGGGCCAACAAGGCTTATTCAAGTCTAAATAGGACAAACAATGTCAGTGTCGACACAAAAAAGAAATTACTCTCTTAAGCCTCCTCTGCTCCAATGTCGTGACACTGGGGGTCGAATATCATGACACTGAGAGTCGGATATCATGACACTTAATACTAAAGTAAACAAGCCCAAGTTTACAAAATTTGCATGGAGGATTAAAAACTATCAAATGTTTCCATTAAAGTTCATCCACGACATTGTTAACATGAACCTATGTACATTCCATGAAGTATTGCAAAAAATCAAAGCATACTCTCTTCCAAGCCTCAATTTTTGATAAGATGAATTGGAATTAACCTTCACTCTAAAGCTTCAATAAAATCTTCACCTATGTGTTAGAGAAACAATGCGTTAAGCTCACGAAAGCTTAGTAAGTATATCAAGAATTAAAATTTTCATTTAAATATGTTTATTACCAATGTATGTAAACTCATGATTTATTACCTCCATACATGTATATTTAGCTAGAATCTATAATAACGTATCAAAATAACAATCCACAAATTACTTACCATTTTCAATACTAAATTCACTTGCCTTGAAATTTAAAGCCCAATTATAGACTCAATAGAACATATATCATATATGAAAAAGTCGATAATTTACATCGGAGTGTAATTGTTATTTACACGATTGTACTATTGTCACTTACACCGAAGTTCTACTATCACTTGTACTATAGTGCCACTAACACTTGCATCATAGTGCCACTATCACTTGTATGCATAAAATGTTTCCTGATGGTAGCCATTTATATCATATTATTTTATCTCTTTCTTTCTCTTCTCTACTTTCACATTTCTAGATTCATCTTCATCAACCTCTTGCTTTTCCCCTTAATTTTAAGATATCGGTAAGCTATATCCTTCTTTGTTTCTTTATAGTTTACACTCTTCTTTTTCTCTTCATTTGAACAACATTCTTACTCACATTGAAGATTTAAGTGAGAGTTGGAGAAACCTATATCCTAACCTCAATATTGTTCAATACAATAAGGTATTAGGAGACTATGTTAACAAGAACCATGACGCCACTATTGTTTATCTGTGTTGCAAAATGGAATTTTGGGAAGTTACCTGAAATGATACTATTGGAAAAATCCCAATTTGAAAACAGTTTTCTTGCATAGCGAAAAATTAAAAATTTGAAAATCGACCCAGTAAGTGATATTTATAACAATAAACCTTAACTGAATTGATACAAGTTTTTTTGGCTTAGTAGACATTCATTGTTCCCGGCTTTCAACCAAACAATCTTCTCCTCTATTCTTGTACCATGAGCTTCTTCAAGTGTGGAGTTGAACCAATTGAATCAAAACACAAAACTAGAAAATTTTCTTTCTTTCTGGGGTGAAATAAATATTCTCTTCTTAATAGAATAGAATTGTTATTATGGAAACATATATAATAATAGAGAATAAATTCTCCCTATTTTTCAGCAAATTAACAATCTCTCAAAATTGTGTTAATAGCTCTACCGATGTCATCTATTTATAGGAAGAGAAGGTAGAACCCTTGTTGAGTTGTAGTGGTTTATTTTAAATAGAAAAACTATTGGATCTATTGCCCTAAGTGTAGTATTTTCGTTTAAGTACACTTGTAATTTTTGAATAAATTGGTTAATAAAACAATTTTATTGATTACATTAATATACTTTGAATAATTTTCCTCACTTGATTTTTGCATGAAAAGAAAAATGGAAGCAAATGTTTTCCATTGGTTTTCTAAATGTTTAACTAGTACTAAACGGTATTATGTGGTCAGTTCGTAATACAGAAAAACAACTTGTATTAGTAGACAACCTAAACATGTCCTTAGTCTAATTAGAAATGAGCAAACCGATTAAAAAACTACTATGTTATCTATCAAGTCTAATTAGGGATATGCCTTGTCTTGGGTATCGAAGTAGATGACTCCCAAAAAGATCGAGATATAGATGTGACTGACTGGACTAACAGTAAATCAGACAGGACTCAAGCAAAAAAAAATCCTGAATTGTTTAAAGATTTATTCACTTGTGACAGTCATAGTGTGGCATACCTAAATCCTGAGTGGATGGTGGACTATGTATGTGTGACTCGTACACTTTGATGTAAGTAAAAGCTCGAGTTCAAATAGATAACGAACCAAAAGTTGGTGTATTGAGTCTATGACTTCTTTAGTATGTAGAGTCATTCACAACAGTGGAATTCATAACAAAAAACATGGGTAAATGATATCCTCTCTTTGACATTACATGGTTTATGAAAAGTAAATGTGGTCATGGATCATTCGTCTTTGTGATGGATGACTTGATCACTATTTGATAGTGATTGACTTTTCATGAATGAAGATATAATGATTATCATGAGATAAAATAGGATCATATTGGGAGAACAAATATTATCTCGAAGAGATCAATGATACCCTATGAGGGTAACACACTTCTGAAAAGGTCATCGGACGAACACTGAGTAGGTTCTTTCGTAATGGTATGTCGTTGGGGAGAGCTCAGTCACTATACTATAGTGAAATGACTTTGTGACTACATGAGTTTATAATTAATAGGCGAAAATCCAAAACTTAATTATAAATCATTTCAGCCTAAACTACATATTTTCAATCAGTCCCCCTACTAGCTCATTGAAACCATAAATGAATTGCATGTTTGAATAGAAATGAATGGAATAAATTGGAAAAGAGAACTAGAAAACATTCAGGAATAATTATAGTTTTCTCTTAAATGGAGAAATAGAATCATTTGGAAATGAATGTAAGTTTCCAAAAATGGAAATGATCCATTTGTAATCCTATTTGAAATACTTAAAAAATGATCAGAAGATGAAAATGAAAATAAATCATTTGGTCATAGTGAACATGTTGAGTTGTGAAATATTAAACATATTTTCTCAAAATTTTACCAATGATAAAATCATCAAAATGTTAATAGAGGTAAAAGCGTCAAATTTTTACTAAGGTGAAATAGAGATGAGAAATTTTTTTTATATATATTAAAGTTTATTTTTGGAAATAGAAAAATTGAATCGAGTTGTATTACATTACAAAGTACTAGGTCAAAAAGGCCCAAGAAGTACTCGTAATTGGGTCTGATATGAGAGAGGCTCGAAAAACCCCTCATGGACATGAAGGGGGCGGCAACCTTAGTAGGAATACTAGGGTGTGTCGTCCACCCTTGTCCTATCATAATTAGGATGTTGTTTTTTTATTTGAAATAAATCACTACAACTTAATAAGGGTTCTACCTTCTCTTCCTATAAATAGATGACACCGATAAAGTTATTAACACAACTTTTAGAGATTGTTATTCTACCAAGAAATAGAGAGAACTTATTCTGAACTATTACATATATTTTTTCGAATTAACAATTCTATTGTTTTTATTAAAAAGAGAGAATTTTTGTTTTCACCCTAAAAGGAGAGAAAATTTTTTCTAGTTTTGTGTTTCGATTCAATTTGTTCGAGTCCACACTCAAAGTAGTTCATGGTATGAGAATAATGAAAAAGACCATTTGGTTGAAAATTGGGAACAACGAACATCCTGTAAGTAAAAAAACATAGGTATGGATTTGATTAAAATTTATTGTTATAAATATCACAAACTGAATCAGTTGTCAAATTTTAAATTTTTCATTGTGCAAGAAAATCAATTTCAAAACAGATTTTTTTTCCAACAATTAGCATCAAAGCATTAGGTTGTGCTATGTTTATGGTATAAAACCAAGACCAAATCTCTCTCTTCATCTTGTTTGATTAATTTGACTAGCCTTTAACGATGGCTAATGGACGCATAATTGAAATTTGCATGCTCAATTTAGATCCTAACCCGATTAAATTGTAGGTTTCATAACAACCCTAACCAGGCTCTGTTATCTGCATAGTTGTTAGATTTGTGTGATTAAATTGTTTCAAAACTAACACGTACCTGTTACATCACACAAGTGCTAAGAAACCCTTAGTAAATAAGGATCAGTAAAATGTGTATTTACTAAGTAAAGGATTTCGAAAGGACCTAATGTGGTTTCCAAACTCATGAAAGATCGAGTTGTCATGTAATATTTTTCCAAATGTTATTAAGCATAATGAGAATAAATTGAGTTTAATTAAAGTAATTGTCCTAGTTTATTTATGTTATAATTGTTGCAAATTGTGTTTAATTTTGCTAAAATCTATTTCATTCATATAGTCTGCATACTTAGGATAATTTGTATTAGGGATCATTGCATTTAGTTTAATATAGACACCACTTCTCAACTATATTGTGTTTTAATTTTTCAAACTGTTAATATAATTTTACAAGTTAAGTGACTAAGCACAAGCACAATCCCTGTGGAGACAATAACTCGATACTTACTTATTACTTGATAACGATTGTGTACACTTGTACAAACCCGAGCATTACAATCACGCACCACAAATGAGTCATCGTGGGACAATCTCACCGAGTAGCATTCTTTGACTAATTGTCCTCTTTTAAAGATAGAATTTCTTGACCTATCGCATGATAATGCCTACCATAAAGGCTAGTCAAATTATCATTTGATCAAAAGAGAATTCTTCTTACTTTCAGGAAATTTCCTTATTGAAATCCACATAGCAATCCTATCATGGGGTAGTTGAATTGTCATGCCGTCACAAGAGACCATTGATGGAGGCCATAGGTCTTACTTAGGAACCTTCTCCCAATCAAAATTTTACAAAACATGCAAGGTTTTTATAATTTCCATTTTCAATCAAGTATGATCAATATATGCATGACAAGTATATATGGCATTCTTTCCTAAACTATATGGCATGCTTATCTCATATACGCATGACATGCTGTGGAAATTTTATAATATTTAGATTTAAATATTCACAAGAGTCAATCAAACAATTTTCGACTGCCATCGCTCCATCTTCTCCTCGTCATGGACTCTTTTTTGGAAAAATTACATTTATGTCCTATGTTTGTTTCTAGCTCACAAGAATTATGTAAATAAAAATTAATCTTACGTGGAGATGATAATGCACGGTCTATTTCCTAGGAACCACAACCTTGGCAAAAGATAATAATTATATAATAAATTTATATAATATTGCATTCATTCACATACATTCCTTTAACCATGCGAATAATTAAAAGAAGAATTCTCTGGTTAAGATCGCTCAACTAATTCAGGTGCATTTCAATCACGTATGAACGAAATACAAACTTGATTTTAATTGAAAACATGATTGATTGAAGCACAAATATTATAAGCATGAATCAATTTAATTAAAGAAATCATCCTAGCTTAAATAAAATTAAGCTATCATTGTTGTAAACAAGAACAAAGAACACATAGCAAACATCTCTGTATTAAATTAAAGAAAAGAAAGATTAAACCCAATTCAGAGTGGCTGTCACCCAAGACCCTGACTGATGAGGCTCCTTCGTTCCTTTGCTTTGCTCCTTTGCTAATGGCTCTCACAGGTGGTCGACTAAGGGCTCTTTAAGAGGATAATTTGCTAAAAATCCTTATGCAAGGATGATGATAGACGTTAGGGGTAAAGAAAGCTAAGAGAGTTGAGAGAGGAGAGAATGATGAGGGATGAGGAATGATTGAAAAAGTGAGAAATGAGTTCTTATTTATAGGTGAGGCAAGGGATCTAGTTTGCTAAAATTATGAGTGTCCATCCTTTGAATCCTGCTTCAAGAGTGGCCGGCCATAAATTGAGGAAATGTGGCTAATTTTTCCTTGATTTTTTGGTCTATTTGAATGCCACAATAACTCAGGGCTAAGACTCGGTCACCAACAAATCTTCAGAAAAAATCTCTAATTTGTTTAACTCTTCAAGGACCTTATGTAATTAAACCAAAAATTGGTTTATAATTAGCCATGTGCAATCGATAATTGGGTTTACTTGGTCCCCAATTTGGACGGTTTTGCAATTAGAAGAAAACTCTCAAACCTGTCCAAAAATAGTAGATAGTTTAAAGGACCAAATGAATTAATTTAACCACTTTAATTAATCAATTTACTTAATTAATTAAACTCAATTTTATTAATGAAATATTTAAAATGAATTACTAAAATATAACATTATATTTTATTATTTAATTTAATCATGCATGGCACACTTCATAGCTTTAAAATATAATATGCTTAAATTAATATAAAATATGCCATTTTATGCATGAAAACTATGTAATAAAACATAAAATCATTTTTTAATAATTTCTATGTCCTAATTTCGTATTTTCACATATTTCATTAATTTATTAAATAATTACTCAATTTTAACAACAATTTTAAGTAAAAAGGTGATGAATTATATAGGAAAAATCCTATATATTTTTCCATTTACACACCCCCAAACTTAAATCATTGTTCATCCCGAGTAATGTTCATGCACAGCACAAGATCTTGTTAAGGCAAATTTTGCTAAGAGTGTAAGTATCACCAATCTTCGTCTCATAAACATGCATCAATAGATCCATGCTCATATACAAACATTTTGAAAATTTTATTCTAAGTTTCAAGATATGCCAACATGAATCATAGTTTGTATGTATGTCACAGCCATAGATAATATTTGTCATTCAACACAATTTCTCATCAATCAAGCAAACAATCATAAGGCTTATTTATGATCTTCATATGTTGAACTTAATACTTCCTTTCCACTAATGCAGGTGACATAATCATCAAATCAATAGGTCTTTTACAAGGTTGTAATGGGGCTTGGTTAAAGGTAGGGATTTTAAGAGATGAGACATTTCGGTTTCAAAAATCTTAACCTTTACTCTGTCTTGGATTTCTCGAAATTCAACCTTTTTCTTCAAATGAAGCTTTGGAACACCCCCAAACTTATTTTGAACTCAAGCTCATACATTTTTCCTTTTTGAAGACTGGACGAACTTTTCTTCATTCTTTCTTTATCTTTGTGGTTTTTTTTAAACATGAGCACATACATCTTTATGAAAAATTTCCTCAAATGTTGATTCCCAAGACACTTAAGTTAAGATTGGTGCACAAAATTAGGATAATTTTAAAAAGATGGTGACAGGCTTATAATGTAGGTTCATTTCAAAAACAGGCCTTAAATCTCAAAATTGTAGTTTTAAGGGTCTAATATCATAAGGTGAGCTTGAAAAGGCTTAAACGATCCAAAGAAAAATGGTGCCTATATCATTTTAGATTTTTATGTCTCCTAGGATTTCGCCTCAAGGAAGTTACTAAGTAAATTCTAAAGATATAAACCTTCATGCATGCCTGATCTCAAGAGAAACTAAGTTTTCATGGCAAACATTACCTAAGACTAAGATTATAGAAACATTCCATTCTTCACAATAACATACAATCACTCAGATAAAATCGTCATCATACTTACATACTAGCTTCCTTATTAAAAAGAATTTCTCTAAATATTCATTTAGTAAAACATACTTATGAAAGGAATGATTGAAACATCTTTGAAAATTTTAAAAATTTGAAAATTTGAGCAATTGCCTTACCCCCTTAAAAAGAAGCAATGTCCTCATTGCAAGAACAAAGTAATGAATGAAAACTAAACACTAGGTAGGGTTGTAAAGAAAGAAAGGTGAGTCATTAAGACTGCTTAAATACCAAGTCTTTCCTAATAACCCAATCCTAAACATATTCATTCTCGTCGCCACATCACTTAGTCTTTTTTCTTTCTAAAGAAGTATTTATTCATGCTTGCTATGTTTTATTTTGTAAAAATTAAATCCTAATTAGTAAAGAAATAAATTGCTAAAGACCTAAAACTAATTAAATAAATAACATGACAAGAATCACCCCTTTTATTTTTCTGACTCTTTCCCCTTGTCTTCTTTAGTTCCATCTCTGCTTGCATCGTCAGTATCTTCCGTCCATGTCTCAAAGATAGCATCTGGGAACTCAGGAACAAAAGTGTTAGAGATATTCTAAAAATTATTTTGAATTGAATCATCCCTAATTTTTGCGAATTTCTAATAAGTTTGTTGTTGATTATGCATGAACTTGCACATATCCATCAAAATTGACAGCTCCGATTTCTTTGAAGTACTTGTAGGAGTCGTCATTGGAGTTGTAAATTATGGTTCAACACTTAGTTTGACTGGTTCTTCTTCTAGCTCAACCCTTGGTTCAGAGTTTTCAGCTCCTTGAACTTGTTGAGGACTATTTGGTTCTTTATCAGATTTTCCTTCTTTAGTGTTTGTAACTGAATCAACTTCAGTTTCAGTTTTATTTGTTGACTCTTCAATTTCTGGCTCAGTTGGTTCCTCTTGCTCGCCTTGGTTCAGCTCATGCACTCTCTATACTAACCTTTCAAGATCATGACTTGTAATGCACCCTTGAACATACTGCCCCTTCAGATTTGCTTGTGTTTTAACACGGGCCCTTAAGCAAAGTGAAGTAATTAATGATAGGAAATAAGCACTTCCTGTCTTCTTTTTAGCACAATCATGAATCTCTTTGAGGATAATTTTCCCAACATTAATGGACCTTTCTATCAAAATTGCATATAATAAGAGCATTAGTTCCATCGAGATGGTGAAACTATGTGAGATAGGCATAAAACTATAGCGAACAAAATAAAACCATACATTTTCTACTGGTTTTAGGTATTCTCTTCTACAAGAATGACTCCAATACTTTCTTATAATCCATTGGGATCCCGAATTTGTCACAACATTAAGCACTTGTTGAAGAAAATCCCAATTGATATTGTTCATCACTGGGTAGTACTCATCTTCCTCAACATCAGACAAATTAAACAAATCATTAATGGACTTAGAAGTAGGAGGTACCTTTTTCTTTCGAATGATGACTTCAGTAGCATCTTGTGTAGTCAAACTAGCATAGAATTCTTGAACTAGTTCATCATCGAGAAGTGAACGAGCATCACAGAATTGTTCCCACTTGAGAGCATTGATTATCTTTCTAATCGGCACATGAACAACCATCACATCATTACTTTTCAAGTTAAAACCTTTTTCCGGCATTATAAGTTGATGCTTGAAGATTGAATAATCGCTCTTTCACTTCTTCATTGATCAAAATCGGGTTTTCAGGAGTAGTCTTTGACGATCTAGTTCTTTTGTGAGACATGGTATTTTCTCGAAAATTCGGCAAAGTTTCTGCTTGCAGTGGCAAAAGGGAAATCGATAAAAGAGGGTGGGTCTTGCTTCGGCAAACCTTATGACGGTAAAGGAGTTGCGGCAGTGGTGGCAATGTGCGGCAACAATGGTGGTGTGCGGTGGAGATGTCGATGCTCCGTCGATTCTCTTGCGGCGGCAATAGGAAGTCTTGAGAAAAGAAAAGAAAAAGGACTAGGGATTTCTTTCGGGATTTGAGGCTAGCTGCACAAAAGGGAGATTTTATGGATTTCTAGGGTGTAAGCAAATTGCTTTGAGGGATATGAAAATTAGTAGAATGAAGAGGGGTTTATATAGGGAAAAATTAGGGCAACACGTAGCAAAAATTTAGCTACATTAAGGTTACTTAGGCGGCAAGTAATGGGTGTGACGGCAAGGCATGAATTTTTCCCTCTTTTTTTCTGTCTTAGGCCTCAAACTCAGACTATATCTCACTCTATAATTGTCATATAATTCAATAGCTCCATAAGGATAAACTTGATGGATGATATAATGTCCTTTCCATTGGGATTTCAGCTTCCCAGGAAATAACTTCAGCCTTGAATTAAACAACAACACCTTCTGACATTTTTTAAACTCGTGAGGTTATATATGATTATCATGCCATCTCTTTGATATTTATTTACACATTTTGGCATTCTCATAGAAAAACAACCTCAGCTCTTCCAACTCATCAAGTTGTAACATCCTTCTCTCACTGACTTGATTAAGATCAAAGTTCAACTGCTTTAAAGCCCAGTGAGCTTTATTCTCCAATTCCAATGGTAAATGACATGCCTTTCCAAAAACTAACCGATAAGGAGTCATTCCTAATGGAGTCTTGAATGTTGTTTGATAGGCCCATAATGCATCACCGAGCCTTCAAGACCAATCTTTTCTGTTAGGGTGTACTACCTTTTCAAGGATACATTTGATTTCACGGTTCACTCTTTCAACTTGTCCATTAGACTAGGGGTGATAGGCAGTAGCAATCTTATGTTTCACATCATATTTGTCAAGCAACCACTGAAGCCATTTGTTCACAAAGTGAGAGCCTTCATCACTAATAATAGCTCTTGGTGTCCCAAATCATGTAAACACATGCTTATGTAGGAATCGCATGACTACCTTAGCATCATTTTTCGGGTATGCTTCAGCTTCAACCCACTTGGATACATACTCCATAGCAACTAAGATGTATTTGTTCTCATACGAAGAAGGAAACGAGCCTAAGAAGTAAATGCCCCATACGTGAAATAATTCAATCTCCAAAATATTTATCAATGGCATCTCATTCCTCATTGATATATTTCCAGTCCTTTGGCATTTATCACAGTTCTTCACATAAGCATAAGCATCTTTAAATAGTGTAGGCCAAAAGAAACCTGCTTGCAAAATCTTTGCTGCAGTACGTGAACCACCAAAGTGTCCCCTACTTAGAGATGAATGGCAATGATATAAGATCTTGGCAATCTCACTTTCAGCTACACACTTTCGGACTATATTATCTGCACACTGTTTAAACAAAAATGGATCCTCCTAAAGATAATAATGATTATCATGAAGAAATTTTTTTCCTTTGTTGGTATGTCATTTCTCGGGGAATTATTCCACATGCAAGATAATTGGCAAACTCAACAAACCAAGGTATTTCATGAATTTGAATTATCTCAAATAAGTGCTCATCTGGGAAATTCTCATTGATAGGCACACTAGACTGAGTTACCTCATCTTGCTCCAATCTTGATAGATGATCAGCTACTTGATTTTCAACACCTTTTCTGTCTTGGATCTCAAGGTCAAATTCTTGGAGTAAAAGTATCCAACAAATTAGCCTTGGTTTTGCATGTTTCTTCATAAGCAAGTATTTAATGGTTGCATGGTCGGTAAATACTGTAACTTAGGTACCTATAAGATATGAACAGAATTTGTCAAAAGCAAACACTATAGCAAATAGTTCCTTTTCAGTTACCGTATAATTATGTTGGGCTCCCGTCAAGGTTCTACTTGCATAGTAAATAGGGTGGAACACTTTATTTTTTCTTTGACCCATCACAGCTCCAACAGCATAGTCACTTGCATTGCACATCAACTAAATAGGTAAGTTCCAATCAGGTGTAATGATTATTGGGGCTGAGATTAATCTTTTTTTAGCCCTTCAAAAGCTTCTGAACATGCTTTGTTGAAATCGAACACTGTATCTTTCTCTAACAACAAACACAGCTGCTTGGAAATTTTTGAGAAATCCTTGATAAATCTTTAGTAAAAATCGACATGGCCTAAGAAGCTTCTGACTCCTTTCACATTAATTGGGACCAATAATCTTTCAATTACATCCACCTTTGATTTGTCGACTTCAATTCCTTTCTTTGAGATCTTATGACCTAAGACAATCCCTTCCTTGACCATAAAATGACATTTTTCCCAATTAAGGACAAGATTCGTCTCTTTGCATCTCTTCAGTACCTTAGCCAAATTACTCAAACAGATATCATAAGTATTACCAAAAATAGAAAAATCATCCATGAAAAACTCAACAAAATTTTTGACCATATCAGTAAATATTGCCAACATGCATCGTTGAAAAGTTGTAAGTGCATTGCATAAACCAAAAGGCACTCGCCTAAAAGCAAACGTACCGTATGGACAAGTAAAGTTTGTTTTATATTGGTCTTCCGGGGTTACAACTATTTGGTTATATCCCGAATAGCCATCTAAAAAATAATAGAATTCATTACCTGCCAGTCGATCTAACATCAGATCTATAAAAGGCAACGGGAAATGGTCCTTCTGAGTGGCTTTGTTCAACTTTCTGTAATCAATACAGATTCTCCAACAGGTAACAGTTCTTGTTGGAATTAACTCGTTACGCTCATTTTCAACAATCGTGATTCCACCTTTCTTCGGCACACATTGCACTGGACTTACCCACGAACTATCTGAAATAGGATAGATGATTCCTGCATCTAACCATTTGATCACTTCCTTTCTCACAACTTCTTTCATCATAGGATTGATCCTGCTTTGCCCATCAATTTGAACTCTTTCACCTTCTTCTAAAATGATTTGCATGCAGAAAGAAGGGCTTATACCTTGAATATCAGCTATGGTCCAACCGATTGCTTTCTTAAATTTCTTTAGAACAGAAATTAGTTGCTCCTCTTGACCTTTCGTTAGTTCTACTGAAATAATCACAAGCAAGGTAGAACAATCACCTAAATAAACATATTTTAAATGGGAAGGAAGTACCTTTAGTTTGAGTTTAGGTGGTTTTTCAATCGACAACTTGGGTTGCACAAATTCTCTGACTTCCAACACCAACGGTTCAAATCGTGTGGATTGAATAAAATTTCTCAAAGTGGCTTCTATTAAAACCATGTTTTCTTCACCTTCTTCATCCTCCAAACTCTACGGCTTTCTCCAATGGATCTTCTTCAAATTTGCTTTCCATAGAAACCAAGGCTTCTATATTTTCCATAACTAAACAAAAGGTTTCCATCTTTTCCATAACTGAACACTCCTTTATCGGATTAGGAAATTTCATCGCTTTAAGAATGTTAAAGGTTACCTGATCATCTTGAACCCGCATGGTGAGTTCGTCTTTCTGCACATCAATTAATGTTCTTACCATGGCTAGAAAAGGTCTCCCAAGGATAATTTGTACTTCTTTATCTACTTCAAAATCTAAAATAATGAAATCAGTAGGAAAAATAAATTTATCAACTCTTACCAAAACATCCTCGATCTTTCCTTCGGGATATGCTAAAGATCGATCCGCTAGCTGAAGCGTCACAGTTGTAGGTCTTACTTCACCTATCCCTAACATCTTGAAAATAGACTTAAGCATCAAGTTGATACTTGCTCCTAAGTCACACAAAGCTTTACCACAATAAGATTCACCAATGTTACAGGGTATAGTAAAGCTTTCTGGGTCTTTCAATTTTGATGGCAGTTTGTTCTGCAGGAACACACTACACTCCTTTGTCAAAGCAACAGCCTCATACTCACTCAATCGTTTCTTATTGGACAGTATATCCTTCATAAACTTCACATAATTTGGCATTTGTTCTAAAGCCTCCACCAACGGAATATTGATGTGTAATTGCTTCAGAACATTCAAAAACTTCTTGAATTGCACCTCCTGTTTCTGCTTGTAAATACTCATTTTACTGATCCTTATTTACTAAGGTTTTCTTAGCACTTGTGTTAGGTAACAAGGACGAGTTAGTTTTGAAATAGTTTAATCACACAAATCTAAAAACTATGCAGATAACAGAGCTTGGTTAGGGTTGTTATGCAACCTACAATTTAATCGGGTTAGGATCTAAATTAAGCATGCACATTTCAATTATGCGTCCATTATCTGTCGTCTGGTTAGGATCGCTCAACTAATTCAGGTGCATTTCAATCACGTATGAACAAAATACAGACTTGATTTTAATTGAAAACATGATTGATTGAGGCACAAATATTATAAGCATAAATCAAATAAATATTATTTAATTAAAATAATCATCCTAGCTTAAATAAAATTAAGCTATCATTGTTGTAAACAAGAACAAAGAACACATAGCAAACATCTCTGTATTAAATTAAAGAAAAGAAAGATTAAACCCAATTTAGAGTGGCTGTCACCCAAGACTTTGACTGATGAGGCTCCTTTGTTCCTTTGCTTTGCTCCTTTGCTGATGGCTCCCCTAGGTGGCTGACCAAGGGCTCTTTAAGAGTCTAATTTGCTAAAAATCCTTATGCAAGGATGATGATAGGTGTGAGGGGGAAAGAAAGCTAAGAGGGTTGAGAGAGGAGAGAATGATGATGGATGAGGGATGATTGAAAAGGTGAGAAATCAGATTGATTTTTCTTTTGAATCCTCCTTCAAGAGTGGTCGGCCATAAATTGAGGAAATGTGGCTGATTTTTCCTTTATTTTTTGGTCAATTTGAATGCCACAACAACTAAGGACTAAGACTCGATCACCAATAAATCTTCAGAAAAATCTCTGATTTCTTTAACTCTTCAAGGACCTTGTGTAATTAAACCAAAAATTGGTTTATAATCAGCCATTTGCAGCTGAAAATTGGGTTGGCTTGGTCCCCAATTTGGACGATTTTGCAATTAGAAGCAAACTCTCAGACCTGTCCAAAAATAGTAGATAGTTTAGAGGACCAAATGAATTAATTTAACCATTTTAATTAATCAATTTAATTAATTAATTAAATCCACTTTTATTATTGAAATATTTAAATTGAATTATTAAAATATAACATTATATTTTATTATTTAATTTAATCATGCATGGCCCACTTCACAGCTTTAAAATATAATATGCTTAAATTAATATAAAATAAGTCATTTTTGCATGAAAACTATATAATAAAACATAAAATCACTTTTTAATAATGTATATGTCCTAATTTCCTATTTTCACATGTTTCATTAATTTATTAAATAATTACTCGGTTTTAACAACAATTTTAAGTAAAAAGGTGATGAATTATATAGGAAAAATCCTATATATTTTTCTGTTTACAGTGATACGATAGGTGTTGAGTTGATGGTTATACACTCAAGATCTTCTAGCTAAGTAACTCCCTGTAAAGCTCTATTTAAGTTAGAATGGTGGCCAAATGTTACACGATTATTAGTACGTATGAATTCTAAAGAATTATGTTCATATACTAATTGGATGGAAATCCCTGTTCTCACTAGTTGATCATGATTACCCCACAATGGCTTGATTCAATAGGTGTGGGAATTATCATTGCAACGGCTTACAAATGTTTTCAAAGTTTAATGTAAGGCGCATGCATAATCTTAATGGACATTGTAATGTTGCAAAACATTTTCAAATATTTACTTAATAAAATGATATTAACATATGAATGTTTTTATTTTCAGTTCGAAAATGACACCAACTGATTTATTGAACTTACTCACTAAAAATAAACCTAACGGAAATAACTATAAGGAATGAAAAAGGAACATGATAATTGTCCTGAGCTGTGAGAAACTTAAAATAGTTTTTGATACTAAGTGCCCTCCGGCCACTCAAGTTGAGGCTAGAAAATGTTGGGAAGGGTCTAATGAGATAGCTTGTTGATATATACTAACAAGCATGACTAGCACTCTGTATAAGCAATTGGAAAGATGTAAGATTGCTAAAGCGATTCTAGATAAGGTAGAAGACATGTTAGGAGGCTAAGCTAGCTTGGCTCGATAGTTTGCTATAACTAGCTTAATGAATGCTTAAAAAAAGTTTGGCACTCCGGTAAAAGACCATATGATCACTCTTATGAGCTACTGTGCTGAGGCCATGGACAATGAGACCAATTTGTTCCAAAACACCCAAATAGAGATGGTATTCAAAAACTTGTCTAATGATTTTGTTAACAGTCTGGGCCTGAGCCCTATGCAGTAATAGTACAGTGTGGGCCTTAGCCCGATACAGTAATAGTGTGGGTCTTAGCCCGATACAATAACAGTGTGGGCCTTAGCCCGATACGGTAACAGTGTGAGCCTTAGCCCAATACAGTAACAGTGTGGGCCTTAGCCCAATATAGTAATAATGTGGGCCTTAGCCCATTGTAGTAACAGTGTAAGCCTTAGCCCAATACAGTAACAGTATGGGCCTTAGCCCAATATAGTAATAGTACAATGCAGTAATGCAACCCATCCAAATCCAGCCAACACACTACTTCGTACCACCAACACACCATGTAAGGATAAAACCGACCCACCCAGCCAACACACTAATAGCGCAGCAAAGCTCCCAGTAATAATAATGCAGTAAAGCTACCAGTAAAAGTAATGCAGCAAAGCTGTCAGTATTAGTAATGCAGCAAAATTGCCAGTAATAGTATATATGGCAAAGCCACCAATACAGTATACTTCCCCTATATCAGAATCCCAACCCCATGCAGTATGTCATGTCATAAATCATACGTGTATGCAGTATGTCATACTCGATATCAGTCATATATAAATCAGAGAGCAAATCGATCATACATACATTTCAACTCCTAGGGGTATAACAGTCATTTTTCCCTATGGGGTATTTTGGTCATTTTACCCTTCAGGGGTAATTCAGTCATTTTACCCTTCAAGGGTAATTCGATCATTTTACCCTTTGGGGGTAATTCAGTCATTTTTCACTTCAGGGGTAATTCAGTCATTTTACCCTTCGGGGGTATTCGATCATTTTACCATTCGAGTGTAATTTGGTCATTTTACCCTTCGGGGGTAATTCGATCATTTTACCTTTTTAGGATATTTCGATCATTTTTTCGACCTCTCGAAAGGTCTGTAGTCGCCTTGAGCGACTTAGGCAATCTAAATGGTTATAATGGAGTAAATGGGCCCAAGGCCCATTACTCGGCCCAAGTAGGCCCACACGCTCGTGTGGCCCCTTCAGCCCAGATTTCGCCATGGCTATGAGATCTACATAGCCCAATCCAATATTTGTCACAAATCATAGATTTTATCCATGTGGGGCCCACGAGCCCTTTGAGCCCACACGGCCCATTTCGGCCCAACGTGGCCTACTACGGCCTAAGCCCATGAAAATGCTCATGGAGGCCTCTACAGTCTGTCTCCCATGGTTCATAGGTTTGGCTTACCACACGAGTGATCGGACACTGGTGTGGTCTCAATGTCGTATTTTGGCTTTTCGGCTTTTGTCGTTCTATAGTTACAGTGGGGTTGTTACACACCTGATGCGGTTTGTAGATTCCCTTTGTTTCGAATAGTCTTATTCCAAAAATCAATTATCATCGCACCCTTGGTTCCCAAGTAATGTGCCAATCAACCTCAACCACCACCAGTTAGGAATGGAAGCAATACAGGTTGGAGAAAGGGACGAAAACCTTGAAAACCTCGCCGATATCCCATCGAGAACAAGGAATAAATGAGATGATATATAACTCTCCATAAAAACAGCCTCCCCAAATCCCAATATTCTCTCCTCAAATCTCTCCAAATATCCCCCATCAATTTTCTCTATGACCAGTTCAAACTCCATTTAGCAGTATTTCAATCCAACTCTACCACCCATACGAATTAGGCAGCAAAATAAATACTCCCTTTTTGATGTGCCACCACTCAAACCTTAGACCCCATGTACACTCCACATGCCCCTTACCACTAGATCAACAACTCCTTTGTATAACATTTTAACCACAATAATTTAAGAACCTACTATCTAGATCCAAAGAATTTTATTCACTTAAAATAAAAATTTTGCATAAGTCAAGGCTTGAATCCCTGACTTCTCAGACACTTCCAAACACTCCTAAATCACTTAACCACTGAAACAAACATTTATTTATGTCACTTCCTTGCACAACTAAATATTTATGTGCAGTCTCCTAACTGTTCCCTTGTTTAAAACCTATTTCTTCTAGGCCCGAAATTCGGGGTGTTACATTGCAACTAGCAGATCGATCATTGGGTCAACCTAAAGGGAAAATCAAAGACATCTTAGTTCGTGTGGATAAATTCATTTTTCCAACTAATTGTATCATACTTGGCTACGAGGCAGACAAGGAGGTTCCCATAATCTTGGGACGACCATTTTTAGCCACCGGACAAACTCTTATTGATGTTTACAAATGTGAACTGACCATGCGACTTAATGATGAGTACGTTACTTTTAGTGTTTTTGAATCTATTCAATGCAAGGATAAAGAAGAATGTCATACTGTCGATGTGCTAGATGATCTAGTTGAGGAAGAATTCAATGACCAAAACATAATACTTTCTGAAGAGTTTGTAGTAACATCTAATGATGAATTCTTAGATGATTATGACAGCATAGTTAAAGTTAATAATATTGAACTCAGGCATGAATGGCATATTGAATCCTTAGACTTAGCCAACAAAACAAATCCAATTTTTAAGCCATCTATTGACGAAGCTCATACTGTGGAATTGAAACCACTATCTACTCATCTTAAATACGTCTTTCTTGGTGCTAAAAATACTCTCCTAGTTATTGTCTCTGCAACACTCGATGTAACTCAAGAAAAGAAATTGGTCAATATTCTTAAGCAACATAAAGGAGTTATTGCTTGGAGTATTTTCGATATTTGAGGCATTAGTCCATCTTTTTGCATGCACAAGATCAAGTAGGAAGATGAAGGAAAGCAATCAATTGAGCAACAAAGAAGATTAAACGAGAGATGAAGGAAGTTGCTAAGAAAGAAATTATAAAATGGCTTGATGCTGGAATTATTTACCCTATTTCTGATTGCAATTGGGTAGGTCCAGTGCAGTGCATTCTTAAAGAGAGTAGCATCACTGTGGTTAGCAACGACAAAGACGAATTAATTCCTACACGTATTCCTACGGGATGGCGAGTCTGTATGGATTATTGCAAACTTAATACTGCCACAAGGAAATACCACTTCCCACTTTCTTTCATTGACCAAATGCTGGATAGCCTTGCTGGAAGAGCCTATTACTACTTCTTAGATGGCTATTCTAGGTACAATCGAATTGCTATTGCACCAAAGGATCAGGAGAAAACAACTTTCACCTGTCCCTTTGGTCTTTTGCTTTTTGTCGTATGTCTTTCGG
Source organism: Gossypium hirsutum (assembly GCF_007990345.1). Lineage (NCBI taxonomy): Eukaryota > Viridiplantae > Streptophyta > Magnoliopsida > Malvales > Malvaceae > Gossypium > Gossypium hirsutum. The sequence continues at coordinate 24,406,157 of NC_053445.1, read as the reverse complement.
TCTTTGCAACGCACTAGCCACATTTCAAAGGTGCATGATGGTAATATTCTCGGATATGATTAAAGATTCTTTATAGGATTTTATGGATGATTTCTCAACCTATGAGAATGATTTTGATCATTGTGTTGATAATTTGGATAAAGTATTAAAGCAATGTGAAGACACACATCTTGTTCTAAATTGGGAAAAATGTCATTTCATGGCAACTGAAGGCATTGTGTTAGGCCATCACATCTCTAGTCAAGGTATTGAAGTAGATAAAGCTAAAGTGGAAATTATTAAGAAATTACCTCCACCAATAAATGTGAAAGGTATTCACAATTTTCTTAGGCATGCTGGGTTTTACCAAAGATTTATTACAGATTTCTCAAAAATCGCAAAACCCTTATGCTCATTGCTGGAATAGAATCGAAAATTCTTCTTTGACGATGCATGTCTAGATGCATTTATTCAATTAAAGAAACAGCTAGTAAATGCACGCATAATCATTGCATTAGATTGGTCTCAACCTTTTAAAGTTATGTGCGATGTAGGCAACTTTGTTGTGGGTGTTGTTCTAGGACAACACAAGGGAAAAATATTTCACGCTATCTATTATGCTAGCAAAACTCTTACAGAGGCTCAAATCAATTATACCACTATAAAGAAAGAATTTTTGGTTGTAATCTTTGCTTTCGACAAGTTTCGTTCTTATCTTGTCGACGCAAATGTTACCATATTTACTGATCACTCGGCTTTGAGATATATTTTTGCAAAGAAGGATGCAAAACCAAGACTGATACGCTTGATCTTTCTATTGCAATAATTAGACATCGAGATAAAAGACTGCAAAGGTTTAGAGAATCAAGTTGTAGACCATCTATCTCGATTGGAAGTTTGCAGTGAAGATGGAAACATACTTCAAATTGTTGGCGCATTCCCAGATGAGAAGTTATTTGCTGTAGATGTAACCCCTTGGTATGCGAATTTGGTTAATTATCTAGTGTGTGGAAAAATCCTATTGGGTGTCACGGACCATAAAAAGAAATATTTCTTTGTCAAGTAGTGAAGTATCATTGGAACGAGCCGTATTTATTCAAGGTATACAATGGCAACATTCGGCGTTATGTTTCGGAAGAGGAGATGCTTTAAATTCTGAAGCACTATCATGATGCTCCTTATAGAGGTCATTTCGGTGGCATGCAAAATGTTGCTAAGGTTCTCCAATCAGGATTCTACTAGCCTTCATTATTCAAAGATGGTCGGAATTTTGTGAATCAATGCGATAGGTGTTAGCGCACTGGTTCTATATCTTAACACAATGAAATGCTGCAGCAGCCAATTATAGAGGTTGGATTGTTCGATGTTTGGGGTATGGATTTTATGGGACTATTTCCAAGTTCATTTGGAAATATTTATATATTAGTAGTTGTTGAATACGTCTCAAAATGGGTTAAAGCTATTGCAGTCCCAAAGGATGATGTAAAGACAGTGATTAAATGTTTTTCATAAGCATATACTCACCCGCTTTAGCACACCAAAGGCATTGATTAGTGATCAAGGTACACACTTTCATTGCAACCAAGTGGCAGCCGTACAGAAGAGATATGGAGTTAATCATAGAATGGCTACTACTTATCATCCACAAACTAATGGACAAGCCGAAGTATTGAATCGAAAAATTGAAAACATTCTTGAGAAGGTTGTGAACCCTTCGAGGAAAGATTGGTCTTCCAGACTGGATAACGCTTTATGAGCATTGCGGACAGCATATAAAACTCCATTAGGGATGTCGTCGTATTAATTGGTTTTTGGGAAAGCATTTCACTTGCCAGTTGAACTGGAGCACAAAGCAATATTGGCAATCAAGCAAGTGAACAAGGACTATGAAGTTGTTGGAAAGAAAAATTTGTTGGATATCACTAAACTAGAGGAGATTAGGGGAAATGCCTATGAGAATGCTGCAATTTACAAGAAAAAGACCAAACGATGGCATGACAGAATTATTTTACGGTGACAATTTATCGCGAGTCAACAAGTTTTATTATTCAATTTTAAACTGAAATTGCACTCGAGTAAATTGTGCTCACGTTGGTCGAGAGCTTTCGAAGTTGTCAAAGTATTTCCTCATGGTGCAATCACAATCAGAGATTTACATGATGGACACCAATTCAAAGTGAATAGATAGTGGTTGAAACACTGTTTTAGGAATATTAATCAAAAGCAGGCAGAGACCATTAAATTGGTCAAAAAATTTTAATTTTTATTGAATTTATCATTATGTGATTTTATTTTATTTTATTTTTGTTCAAGTTTGTTTTACTTTATTTTTTTAGAATAATTAGGTACCATTGTCGACGCACTTTGGTTTTATTGTCAACGTAGTTCGTACTATTGTACTGTCACTTATGACTCATCAAGAATGATGGTATATTAGAACATTGCCACTGCACTCGAGTTTGTGGGTGCAACTACTTATAATTTGGAACGAGATGGAGCTAGACCTATAAAAGCTATAGAGGAAGAAACCGATGATGCCGAGGCAGAGCCGAAACTTGAAGAGCGATCCGAGGACCGTGCAAAGCCCAAAGAAAAGAAGAGAAAGCACTTCAAAGACAAAAAGCGCAAAAAGGAAGAGAAAAATAGGAGGAAGAAGAAACATCATGCAGCCTTTTTTTTGGCTAAGGAAAACTAAGTTAGCTTATTTTTAGTTTTTTTAGCTGTATTTTTCATGCATTGCACGTAGCTGTAATTTTTATTTTGTTAGTGCACATTGTCGTTGCATTTCTATTTTCATTTCATTTTAATTTTAGTTCATTGAGGACAATTCAAACTTTAAGTTTGGGGGAATGCATATGGGGTTTGGAAATACACTTCAAAAAAAATTGAGTTTAATGAAGCATGCAAGGTTTATTTGTGGTTAATGCAAATGTGTTTGAAAATTTTTGTTACATTCGATGCTTAATTCTTGAATCATGTGAACTATCAATAAATGAGTTGGATAAATTTGACTAAATGTTGTATCTTCAATTCTTTGATGAATGATTTAGGTTGCATGAGTAATGGATGACTAGTAGCATTCCTTGAATCTTGAATGAATCTGCCTTTTACAAATGCTTATATATATAGTTAAAAATAAGAGACACCCCAAAGTGGGTGTATTGTGAAATGTTAAAGAGGGAACACTCCAATGCAAGCATTAGAAAAATGAATCTGGCCAAAGGTTGTCGCTGCATGAGTGTGTGTCAGCGCAATTACGTACTCCCTAGGGGTTTGTTGCACTCCATCGTTACTTCTCAGGAACAAGGCTACAGTAATGCAACGATATCCCTTATTAAAAAAAAGACATATATTTATGATCTTCATAGATACTTACTATTATACAATAAATGTTGTATTGGTAGATAGAATTTAGGATTTGAAGCATGATGTTGATTTTAATGAAGTTGTAATCTTATTCATTCATACTTATGTATTGTCGATGCAATATTCTATCATCTGAATGTGACTCATTCATTGGGATTTTAGGTGATTCAAGGTTCTAGAATGATTATTTTCCTTAGTGAATTCTTGTGTAGCCTTGCTAGTTTCTATTTTACTTGAGGACAAGTAAAAAATCAAGTTTGGGGGTGTGTGATAGTACTACAAAGAACATATGTTTTCTCCCTACTTATTGGTTAATTTGTCTCCGTTTAGTTATCATTAGCACATATTTTAGCATTTTAAGTTTAGTAAATTGCATTTTATAACTCAGTGGATCTTAGCCTATTTATCCTTAATTTTTTCATGTTTTGGTACCAATGTCACTGCATGAGTATTTCCAGATAGCGCCCAGAATTGTCGCCGCACTTGACAACTGTCTAGATAAGAACAGAAATGTGTGAGTTATCCAGTCTGGTATATAACCAAGTTGTACATACAGAGGTAGCATGATTCTGACAAATGTTTGGGTTTGAATATTTAATCTTTGGGTTTGAATGTTTTTAGCATGGAAATGTTATTGTGGTCACTGACACTGGAAAGTGCAACGTTAGTTTAAGCTAACAAGCATGAAAACGAAAGTTGATTGAGGATTACAGGAATTTAATCCACTTGTTCTTAATAATGTTCCATTGCCATCATTGGAAGGTGTGGTTAATGTGCATGTATAAGTCTCAAATCAAATATAGAAGTTAAGCTTGGTAAGATATCCATTGCAATTTAATGTATCGACAATTACCTATCCTTTTATACCTTGTGAGCAATTGGCATTCTGTTGAATATTCACGTTAGGGATTCCAGTTTATCATTATCATATTTTATCTTATTGTTTCAAGTTATTGCTTCGACAACTGCTCTCACAATTTATCTCGTTTCTATCTATTTATTCCACAGACATTGATAGACAAAAGACAACCATCCTCATGGGGTCGATATCCGACAGACTCATGTCTGTCTACTATACTTGCATCAATAGTGTACGCTTGCATATTATTGCTGTGATGTTAAACAGTCATTCATTAAGTTTTCTTAAAGAATTTAATCTTTCACAATGTGAATCTTTCTTGGAACTTGTGCACACTAACATATTTGGCCCCATGAGCGTTGGTGTAAGAGGTGGTTACGAGTATTATGTAACCTTTATTGATGACTATTTTGGATATAGGTATGTATACTTGATTCACCATAAGAGTGAAACCTTTGATAAATTTAAAGAGTTTCGTGTGAAAGTGGAGAAACAATTAGGTTTACCTATAAAGGCACTTCGGTCTGATCGAGGTGGGGATTATTTATCTGATGAGTTCTTAAGGTACTTCATACAGAATGAAATTCTATTCCAGTTAACCATGTCGGGAACTCTACAAAGGAATGGCGTGGTAAAGAGAAGAAATCAAACGTTGCTAGACATGGTACATTAGATGTTAAGTTATTTGAAGCTACCAATCATTTTTTAGGGATATGTTGTACAATGGCTTACTATATTCTAAATGATTTACCAACTAAGGCAGCAGCAAAAACCTCATACGAATTGTGGTATGGCAGGAAGTTGAATCTTAATCACTTTAGGATTTGAGAATGCCCGACCCAGTATTGGATGAAGATGCGAGGAAAAATGTGTATGTTTGTAAGATAGCCAAAGGGAACAAAGGGTGGTTTGTTTTATAACCCAAAAGAGCAAACAGTTACAGTCTTAACTCATGCTAGTTTCCTTGAAGAAATTTACATAAATGACTTTAAACCTAGGAGTAAAAAGGTACTCGAGGTGCTTTCGGGAAATATACAAAACCTTATGAAAATGGTTCTAAAACCAACTACTAATAGTAGACCTGCAAACAAACAGCATCATAGGGAGCCTCGTCATAGTGAGAGGGTCTCTCGTAGGCCTAAGTTCTTCCAATTTGGCAAAAGTGTTATTAACACTGAGTCTCTTGAACGGGAAGATGATGACCCACTCACATATGACGAAGCGATGTAGAGTGCTAATTTCAAGCTCTGGGAAATAGCTATGAAAGCTGAGATGGCCTCTATGTATTCCAACTCAGTGTGGGAACTTGTAGACTTACTAAAAAAGATAAAACCAATAGTGTGTAAGTGGATCTATAAAAGGAAAAAAATGGGGATCGAAAAGTGGAAATTTATAAGGCCAGACTTGTAGCAAAGTTATACTCAGAAAGAAGGCATCGATTACAAAGAAACTTTCTGCCACACCCCAAAATTGGGCCTAAGAGTTTTGAGGGTAAAATAGGAATTTTAGCTTAATTGTGCACGAAATTTCGTAGCATGGTAAACTTGAAACGCCTTCGTCTATGGCTTTTAGAAAATTTAAATCAAGTTTTTAAAAATGAGTTTTAAAAGACCTTTAATTTTAAAATAAGGATTGTTTTATAAAAGGGTTCAATTTAGGAGTAGTTAAAAAGTAGTTTTACCAAAGTTTTAAAAATACTCTATTTTTCCCGTCATCTTTATAAAACCCACGTTAGTTTATTCTCCATATTTTTGTTGTCGTCCCTTGTTCTCCCCAAGCTTCTCCCTCTCAATTTTAATTTTCAAACCTTAATTCCTTTGACTTCTATTATCACCCAAGCCATAAGTCTCCATAGAACTCCAAGAAAAACACAAAAAACACCATTGATTTTGCCATCTCTCAAGCTTGTGGGTTTTCCAAGTTTCTAACCAAAAGGTCATTTCTCTTCCATTGAAGGTGACGGTTCAATTTCTTATTAGTTGATAATGTTATATGGTTTTTTAAACTGAGTTTTTAGCTATTAAATTGCATGTTTTCAATAAAAGCCGAAAATAGGGTCTTTAATGGTGGATTTCAAAATTTTGAGTAAAAATATGGTTTCAAAGTGTTTTTAAATTTTTTTTGACATGATTAGAAGTTTTATAAACATTCCTTAAAGTTTTGTTAAAGAATTCCAATGTTTTATTAAGTTTTTGTGCAAATTTTCATTGTATGTCGAAATTTTGAATCCATGAATCTGTATAGTTTAGAGTAGTTTGAAGGTTGAGAATTGTTCTTAGATGTATAATTAGATTATTGGAATCGATTATAGGAAATGGGAATGAGTATAGATTAAGATATTTGAGTTTCAAGTTTGTTAGTCGAAATTTCTGTTTCATGAGGAATATAGCTTATTCTTGCATTTTTGGTTGGTTTAGGTGCGTTTTTGGATGTTAATTGATTGTGTATATTGTGTGGTTGTTATGTGTGAATCACTGGAACCATTGGAGCCTTCTATGAGCAAGGAGAAAGGTAAGAAAAAGCTAGTTTAAGCTTTCGACAGTTAGGCGAAAGCGTGACCAGTGAGTGTTAGGAATTGCTACTAGTAGACACGATTCATAGTGTTAATTGGGCTTAGGAATAGCCTTAACCCATATCCTAAGTTCTGAGTGTAAGATTTATTTTCCTTTATTTTATTTTGGCAAATTATGCGATTATGTGAATAATTGTGGATTGATTAATATGATGTGATATTGTGATATGAGACAAGTGTAATGACTATTGTGAATTGTGTTGTAGGCATTATATACATGCTAAATGACAGTGATAATGATATGCTAATAGTTCAAATATGTAGCAAAAATGAGTGAAATTTCGGTAAGTATATATATGTTGAATTGTGGAATGTGATATTATTATGATAGGTAATATGTGAGAATATTTCTATGTGATATATGATGTATTGATTTTAATGCACACATATGTGGCCGAATTTGTGATGGATCAATGAGTATTACAAGTTTGTGATGTAAATTGATGAATTTGAAGAGAGATGGTGTGCATTAAATTAGTAATTAAAATTGTGTAATTGTGGATATTTTGGCCATGTGATCTCTTGAAATCGTTGGATATAGTTGGCATGCCATTAGATTGTGAGTACTCACCCTTGTGTTTTGTGATTTGGGCATTGAGACCTCAGGACAGTTTGGAGAGATAAAGGAATGTGAGCCGAGCTCCATTCACCAAGATATATTAATGTGTTGGAGAGTGTTAGCTAAATGCTACATTTTTGGGATATGTTCGACTCTATGAGTCATTTGGTGTGTTGGAGATCTGTGTATCCGATGTGTGGTGGTAGAGCTTTTATGTTTCATAGCCTCAAGTGCCAAATTATTATTTAAATGTGATCTTATATATTGTGTTAATGCGATAAGAGATGGATGCTTATAATTGAGAATAATCTGCTAAATGGGTTGATTTAAGCTTCAGGAATATGTTAGTATGTTCTCATAGTAAATTGTGTATGTAATTGAAGCTTGGGTCGTTTTCATTTAACTTACGAATGCATGTGAATATATAAGATATACTTGTGAGTTATCAAAGCATGTATACATTGTTAGTCTTGACGAGTTATTGTAAAATGACTTATTTGTATACAAGTTGAATGTAGTTATACGTAACAGTATATGTTAGTTTTATGGTTTAATGAAGCGTGAATATGTTATTGTGACTTGGTTAGAGTATGGTTGTTAATGTGTTATAGCATGCTCTTGCTTAACCTTTGATGTTGTGTATGCTTTTTGGTTATTCCGACATTCACTAAGCTTGTTTAAGCTCACTCACTCTCTCTAACCTTTGTAGATTTTTAGTGTTTGTGGTGTGAGCAGTGCAGGGATACCAAGGAAGTGATCCTAGTTAGGCTTCAGTTTTGAGTAGGTGATTTATTATTATTTTGAACTATGGGAATAAGGCAATGTGGTTAAACTATGATCGATTATTGTTATGGCCCTCAAGATATTTTATAAGTTTAGTTTTCTAGCACTTTTAATGAATGTTATAATTATTTCATTGGTATTGTTTTGGTTTGAATATTTGCTATGTTGAAGTGCAATGAATCGTATGTATGTCAATGGACGTTGAATAATGTGGTAGAATTGTTTCATAAATATTGTCATGATGTTTTGGATATTTTCATAACTTATTTGTTCTTAAGATTTAAGGATTTAGGTCTTAATATGTTGATTTTTTCTCAAACATGTCTTTTATGTTTTGAACTATTATTTTAGTCGTTTTGACGATTGTTTGATTAGGTGAAAGTTGCATGTTGATTGGATTTAAGATAGGCTGAACTAATTGCTTTTATATGCTATATTTTTCCTGTCTGAAGCAGAGGTATCGATATTCGAGTTTTAAAAAATGATACCTCCATGATATTTCGGTGTACAGGAAGACAGTATTGTAAATTGGTATCAATACCATATCACAAGTATCAATACTCGGGGTAATTAGATCGATACTTTTTGAAATGTACCTATATTTTCTTGTGTTTTGATTTTAAGTGAGAAACAGAATATGGTTTTGGTACCAATTTTCCAAGCGGTATCAATACCATCTAAGGAAATTATTGATACCTCAATTTTAATATCGATACCTATGTGATTTATTCAAGATTTTTGCTTAGTGTTTTAAAAGCATGTCTAATTTAGGTTATAAGTTCTTTTCATGTATGTTTAGCATGCTTATATGATGATTAGGATATATTTGACTTAAAATTCTAATAAATGCTAGAATAAATTTTGTTCGCTTGCTAATGGGATAATTTATAATGTGTGTGATATGTGACGATGGTATAGCGCCCTGTTACTCGGGCTCGGCAACTGGGCCAGGTATAGGGTGTTGCATCTTCTCTGCAATTGTCATGCTCAAGTTAATCTGTATATTACTATCCATTATGGTGACTCTCGATTATGATATCTGGAAAATATATGTCAAGATAAGGTTTTTAAATGACCATCTTGAACAGAGCAGCCACATGATGCAACCCACCGGATATATAGCTGGAAATAAGCATAAAGTTTGCAAACTGCTTAGATCAACATATGGACTTAAGCAAGCATCCCACTCATGGAATCAAAGATTCGATCAAGCGATCAAGACTTTTAGATTTGAGAAAAACGTAGATGAACCTTGTGTTTATAAATGTTTAGAGGATGGAAAGGTGGTCTTTCTTGTTTTATATGTCAATGACATTCTACTCATTGGGAAGGATGTAGAGACATTGTCATCAGTTAAACTATGGTTAACCTAATAGTTTAGCATGAAGGACATGGGAGAAGCTAATTTTTTTTAGGCATTTGAATCCTAAGAAATCAAAAGAATAAAGTGATAGCTTTATCTCAGGCGTCATACATAGACAAGATATTGGATCATTATTAAATGAACAATTCAAATAAAGCGAATCAACCTTCTGTATTGGGATTTCATCTCTCTTTCAAGGACTGTTCTAAGACAGTTGAAGAAAGATAGAACATGAGAAAGGTTCTTTATGCTTTAGCAGTAGGAAGTCTCTTGTATGCTATGCTATGCTATGCACACACTCAGATATTTGTTTTGAAGTGGGATTGGTATGTAATAGCCTCAGTACTGTCTAAAATAATGGTTTCGGGACCAAAAATCCAACTATTGAGTCCATAATTATTATTTAATTTATATGAGTCAAATATATTTTTATATTGAATAATGATTTGATAAATTTTCCTAATTGATCAAATAATTAAGTACAAGTGGGTTGTTCTTAAAGTCAAGTGGTTTTAAAAAATAAGCTATCGGAACCTACTTTTTGCAAACCAATCTCATAAATATTTTTACTAAATATTTACAGAGTTACTATGTAGGTATATTGAAGTTCAGTCCGTGAATTTTAATGTTTGGCTAGTTAATTAAAGAACAAAATCATAAAAGATGTAAATTTTCATCACTATTGATTATTATTAACTAAAGTGCATAATTAAAGTTTATGTAAGGATTCATATGGCAAATATATCATTTATATTAAATTGGTAGGATTAGTGGAAGATATTATTACATATTATACATTAATATTAAAGTTAAAGGTAATTTTAATAAGTAAAATCATAAAATAAAAATATCATCATATTCATTATTCAGTTAAGCACAAAAAAAAACCTCCATTATAAAAGCTTAAGGTTCGGCCAAGCTAAAGCTTATGCATGTAAGTGATTGTCCTACTTGTTCCTCGTAAATTTTATGATTTTGAGATTGTTGCAACTTAATCTAGCTAACACAGGGATTATTTTGTAAAATTGCTGAAGATTTTAGGACTTTCCATTATTGAATTTAAGATGTTCTTGAAGTTAGTTGGAAGATTCATAATCTTGGTTGTTGTTTAGGAGTATTTTGTAAAGGAATTTTTTTATTTTTGAAACTAGGGACTATTATGAAAGTTTATAAAATCCAGCATGTAAATTTGAGAAATTTTAAATGTTTAAAAGCTGATCAGGGGTGTTTTTAAATTTTTTTTTAAGTATTAGAGGTTAAATGTGAAAATTTAAAAAGTTTCGATTTTAGGGACTAAATTAAACGAAGTATAAAAGTTCAGTGAAAATTTGTAAAATAAATTTTATAAGTCACTTGCATAAAAATGAATTTCATAATGTATTTGAATTTGATAAATTGAATTTAATCATTATATAGATCAAGAATTGAATTGTACAGAGGATAAACGGGGATAAGGAAAAATCGCAGATTAGTCCCTATGAGTCAACCGTTAGCATATACTAGGTAAGTTCATAGTATACACGAATGCATATATATATATAAGCTATGCTATTTTGGATTAGTTTTAATTGTATTGTTGTTGAATATTTAATATTGGATTGAAATTATAAATTGTTTACAGCTAAGTACAAGGTGATAGAGTACTTATTTGGAAATTGATGAATATTTGTGAAACATGAATTATACGATCTTGGAATTAGACATAACTGATTTACAATATGAGTATGAATATTAAGGAACTGCCTCTGAATTATTAAATGTCGTAAACTCTATTAAAATGCTCGTTTGAACGTACTAAACGATTAGGATACGATTAACATGCCAATAGGGTTTGAAGGCGTGCTTGTACGGGTTTGCAATTCAGTGCCTTTAGTGTGATATGGGTACCTCGAGTATCCGAGTCATGTTAGTATAGTTCATCGGGCTATAAAAATTGTATTTAATCTTATAGTGATTTGATATTTTCAGTGCTTATCCATTAGAAAGTTTGTATCGAAATATAATCAAGCATGAATGTTCATTTTGGTATGGATGCGATGAAATTTATGTATGTGAATGATTTTAATTGAATCATTAATGAGCTTGAAGTATATGATGAGCTACTTTAGTATTAATTCCATGTGTTCTCGTAAAGGTTTAGCTATTCTAAGTGATTTTAAATTTCAAATGTTTCATTGAGGTAAGTTGATTGGAATACTAGCTAAGAACTTTCTAAGATATTTAAGCTTACTAGGATTGTTTTTGTCTTTTGTAGTTAACGTTTTGCAGAACAGGTCAGACAGATCAACCTCAAGGCTCACACTATCAAGCTTCTGTTTTGGTAGTTCTTCATTTGTTATTTCAGTTTTGTGGCATGTATATAGGGTTTTGAAGTTGATAAACTTAAAATTTTGGTTGGATTTTTAATATTGCTCACGTTGGTTCATAACGTTAAATTTCATGTTTAATGATAAACTTGTGATGAATGTAGTAATGTGGCTTGGAACATCATTTTGGTTTATATTTTGGAAGACAATGATTTATCCCATATGGTTTGTAAACATTATTTTGGTAATAGGTATCTAGGGGTGAGTATTATATCGATTCGAGCCGAATCGAGTCAAAAATTTTCAAGTTAGCCGAGTTGACGAATCCTATTTTAGCCACCGAACTCAATTTGAATTTTTTTTAATCGAATCATAACTAATCCTATTATTTATACTCAATGTTGCGTTTACATGAACCAATTATTTAACTAGTAAATGAAGTATAAAATTATTTAACTACATAAACAATATAATGGTTTTGCCTTTTAACTTAATGAGTAAACATTTATCAAAACAACGTAGTTTTGCTTTTTAACTTAATGATTTTGAATTTTAACTTTAGAAAAGGTAAACATTTATCAAAATGGCATAGTTTTACCTTTTCTTATTCGGATTTTTGGATAACTTGAATTGTGTAATTCATATTCGAGTTAAACCGAAAAACTTAATTTTTTATTCGAGTTTATCCAAATAAGTTGATTAACTCAAATAACTCGAACTATTTAATTCAAAATTTGAAAATTTTATCGAGTTTTTTGAATCAAATCAAATTTTGCTCACCTCTACCGGTATTATAGAAATGGTATTTTATTATTTGATGTTTTATTGGGTGAAATGGTCTTTTGGTTTAGTAATTCAGGAAATTAGAATGAAGTATGAATACATTTTAATATCTTGGCATGAATGAATGCGTCTTGGTATATGGTATTTAGAACTTGGTTGATAATTGAATGAGTTTAATTAGTTGATCATGTTTTGGTTTGAATGATTGCTATTTATGTTTGAATTGTGGTGACATGAATACATTTTAATATCTTGGCATGAATGGAATTTAGAACTTGGTTGATAATTGAATGAGTTTAATTATTTGATCATGTTTTGGTTTGAATGATTGCTATTTATGTTTGAATTGTGGTGACAATGATGGCATATTGGTTAGGCACTTAGCTTTATTGTGAATAGGTATATTTTGGCATGTTTCGACACATTTTGTATAGGTTTGAATGTTAGTTAATGAATGCCTTGGAACATAAGAAAGGGTGTGTGAATTGGCTTGTGTTCAAAGGTTTTTTTGGGTACACGCGACCTGTGACACAATGCACTACACGGTTGTATGACACGGCCTTGTGCTTTGTTTAATTTTGGTGATTTTAGGTCTACATGGTCTCAAAGAGTTACACGGCCTGGTGACACAGTTGTATGACCCTAAGTTATATGATTTGGCCACACGATTTGAGCTCTGTTACATGGCTTGGCCACACGGCCGTGTGACCCCCTGTTTTCACTTTTTACTCAAAATTTTGTAAAAGTTTCATTTTAATCCAAATTTGTTCCTGGTTTGTTTTAAATGTTCCATAAGCTCATTTTAGATTTCGATTTGATTAAATAACATGGAAATGATTGCATATGAGTTGTTTTAGTTATGTTGCATTAAACTATAAATAATGTTAAAGTTTTATAGTTGTATTACATTATAGCTTAAGTCTATGATTGGACTGGGTATAAAATGCTACATTTAGTTGTATCAAAGCTATGGTTTAGTTGATTCTGGACTAACGTAATACGTATCGAGTCCAGAATAGACATGCCATATATACCAGTGATAGTGTGATGCTTTTGATTCGATTCGACTTTATTTTTCTTATAGATACAAGATGTCGACCGAATCAAATCGTTTCATTATGAATGAAGCTTTAAGTAGCGTACGACCTTATCAGTTCCACAATCAATCAATGGTAAAATGAAAAATGTCTTTTACGATATGATGAATCAATGGTTTAGCGGTTTTTTGAGAGCCAACCTTGTGGCTCAGCAACCTCCACCCTTGATTGTGCCTTCTCCGGCACCCCCGTACCCTCAAAACCCTTACATGCAATGGTTCATTGACATCCTGTTGATAAAATCCATAAGTTTGGGGCCAAAGAGTTTAAAGGTAAAGTTGATAATGGTCCTGCCAGAGCTGAATATTGGCTTAAGTATACACAAAGAGTCTTTACAGAGTTAATTTGTTCACCTGAATATAGTTTGAAATGTGCAATTTCGTTACTGAAAGATGAAATATACTCATGGTGGTTTACATTGACAGCTATGGTTCCGAGTGATCGAATTAGTTGGGATTTCTTTCAAACGAAATTCAGGAAGAAGTATGTTATCCATTTATATTTAGAGAAGAAAAAGAAAGAGTTTCTTGAGTTGAAACAAAGAAACCGATTAGTGACAGAGTACAAACGGGAATTTGTTTGTTTAAGCAAATATGTTCAAAATATTGTCACAACTAAAGAGGAAATTTGTATTCAATTTGAATATGGGTTGAATGATGAAATTCAAATGTTGGTTGGAGCTTTGAAATTGCGGGAATTTGTGGAATAGTCCAAGTGAGCACAAAAGATGGAAGAGATTTGTAAAGATAAAAAGCAGTCAGATATGAGATTTCAAGATTTCAATAAAAGAAGGCCAACTAAATCAGTTCAGACTTCTCCAGCGAAGAAATATCTTAATGAGGCTGGTCGATTCACTTCACCTTCAGAGTTCAACGGTAGAGATAGACAACGACCAAGCAGTCTAAGATCTTTACATTCACCAGCTGCTAGTGTGGGCAATGCTAGAAATTTTGAGAAACCCATTTGTAAGCATTGTGGTAAAAACCATTTTGGTGAATGTCAATTCAAAATGAGAACTTGCTTCAAATGTGGCTCCACGGATCATTTCCTCAGAAATTGTCCAAAGCGATACGATTTTGGGAATCAAACTGCTAAACTTGATACCACTTCACAAAGAGGTAGGAAGTCAGGTAATAGTAGAAGTGTCACAACTGGTTGAGGAAAAGCTATTGATATGACCAGGTAGTCAAAGGCAAGTGCACCTATCAGGGCCTATGCTATTAGAGCCAATGAGGAAGCTTCTACTCCAGACGTTATTGCTGGTACATTCTCTCTTTTTGATATTAATGTATATGCCTTGATTTACCCTGGGTAAACACATTCCTGTATATGCACTACATTAGTAAACAAAAAGAATGTATATACCTTTCAAGTCAACTGATTACACGGTCAAAGTCAAAAATCCATTGGGTCAGTGTGTTTTAATTAGTCAGATTTGTAGAATGTGTCTGCTGAAAATTAGGGGTTACTACTTTCCTGTTGATTTGATGTTATTACCATTTCATGATTTTGGTCTCATTTTGGGTATGGATTGGTTGACTGAACATGAAGCTATAGTGAACTGTTGATATAAACAAATCACTTTGAAATGTCAGAATAGTGAGCATATACGTGTTGAGGCTTACGGAACAACTTATGCAACGAATATAATTTCAACATTGTCGGCATAGAAATTGATTAAAAAAGGTTGTAAAGTGTATCTCGCATATATTATTGATTCTCGAGTATCTAAATAAAAATTTATTAGGTACCGATAGTTAAAAAATTTGCTGATGTGTTTCCCGAAGAATTGTCAGGGTTACTGTAATACCCCTAACCCGTATCCTTCACTGAAATAGGGTTACGAAGAATTACCAGAGTTTTCAAATGAAACGAACATAAATTTCAAACATTTCAAATCATATCAATAAACATATTAAAATCAATTCAAAACATACATATTGTCCCTTCTACGAGGCCTCGAGGCCCTAAATACACGTTAGAAATAAGTCAGGACTAAACTAGAAATTTAGAGAATTTTTCAGAAAACATTAAAAATTTTCAACACTGCAGGGGTCACACAGCCGTATGGCTAGGCCGTGTGAGAGACACGCCCGTTTCTTAGGCTGTGTGGGCATTAGAAGTAGGGACATATGGCCGTTTCCTAACCCGTGCCTATGTAACTCGCTGACTTAGGTCACACGGCCAAGCCACGCACCCATGTGCCAAGCCGTGTACCCTTCCAAGTAATCCCACATACCTGTGTGCCAGGCCGTATGCTAAGCCGTGTAACAGTCTTACTTGCAACCCTTTGAAAGTTACAGGGGACACACGGTTATGTCGTTTGGCCATGTGTCACACACGGCTGAGACACACACCTGTGTCTCTACCCGTGTGGACGAAAATAGATCATTTTACAAGCTATTTTTCTCACCCAACAAGGCATGTACCTACAACAAAAAATGCACATATATATAAGTCATAACAAGGCACCAAAATCATGCATATTTGTATCTATATGGCATATTCACATACAACCTATATGCCTTTAGGCACCTCAAATAACAACATGGAAACATGTTTAACCATGTACTCTATTTGGTCAAAATGAGCAACTAACTTATAGGCACATTTGCATCAATACATGCCATTTAGTTTACTTATCAAAACATACCAAAACTTATCAAATGGTACCAAAAATGCCATTCAATCACTAACACTAATAGACATATATGCCTTTCATAACAAAGTACCAATTCAGAACAAATCACAAGACTTATACAATATGCATAATCAAACTATAATTTCATCTTCCAAATTCAAGTATATTAAGCCAAACATAAACCATTATAAAGCTAATATTTACATGCCATAAACTAAGCTCATAACATCATCAAAGTACCAAATCACAAACCAAACCAAATGGCTATTCCAACAACCAAACCACATGGCCAACATTAGCCAAAATACCTATATATGCCATTATAACCAAAATTAAACAACTGAAAGTACCAAAAGAGTCGATGGATAGTGTGATATAGCTCCGACAAACTTCCAACCTGAACGAGCTTTCGATTCACTATAAAACACGGAAAGAACACTAAGTAAGCATTTAAGCTTAGTAAGTTTATATAAATTAAAACATAACTTACCATTTAATCACAAAATAGGTAAGATAAACATAGCATATCCCAACATAATTTGGCCAAATGCCTAAGCATATATACACCAACCATGTTAGCCATGTAAATACAGATACAAACTAATAATCATGGGTGAGCACAACAATTGATTAAGTTTCATATACATGTATCATCCAATTTAATTTTCCATATACCATGTAACAATATTTTCATATGGTTCATATGTATCCCTGTAATAGTCCATAATGAACCCTTACCATTTTGTATCAAAATAATGCCTATTGAACCATTTAGAATACCGTTGGATACCCGGGATAACTCGTACATAGTGTGCTAACTCATATACTGTAATCTGTCAAATCTTGTACATGTATGCTCACATGAACTGTGAATTGGTATACTCATACAAGTTATAAATCGCTATGCTCACACGAGCTGTAAATCAGTATACTCACAGTAGTTGTGAAAATGGGCCTGCTCATACGAGCTGTGGGTCAGAACGTAGCTACACGATGCTGCTTACACGAGCTATAGAGTATCCACAACACATGCCAGACCTTAGTAGTTAGTAGGACATTCAGGAGCAGCACCCGAATCATGTAAACCCTAATGACGTCATTTATATTCTACGAACTCCTAAGGTTCAAACGGGGCTCGGTAGTCGTACGTAGTTCGATATGCAACCATGTATACATGTAGCAAATTTAAAATCCATACATATTTCAAAATAAAACATATAATCACAATTTAATCACACGAACTTACCTCGATGAGTATACGTAGATACAGAGGCGATTAATTCGAGACTCTCTTTACCCCAATCTAAAGTCGTACGAGGTCTGTCTTTGCAATTTAGTCATTAACTCATAAAAATCGAAATTCATGAAATTCCACCACAACCCACTATGGTCGACTATCAATTAGGTCCCTAGCAAGCCCTATATTTCATTGATTTCACAATTTCCCCATGTAAAATTTTCTATTTTTCAATTTAATCCCTATTTGACATTTTCATCAAAATTCTCTTTACAAAAGTTGTTTATCTAACAACAACTATCCATTTTCTATCATTAAACATCAAAAATCATGTATATTCATTAATGGTAAAATCCTAATAGTTTAAAAGTTTCACAAATTAGTCCCCGAGCTAGCTAGAGTAAGCGACAACGACCCGAAAATATAAAAATAATTAAAAATGGGACAAAAAAATACATACCAATCAAGCAAAAATGAAGATGGTCGAACCCTAGCTTAGGATAACAATGAATTTTCAGTGGTGGCTTGATGAAATGAAGAACATGAATGCCTTTTTATTTATTTTAATTATCACTAATTACCAATTTACTTAATTAACCTTTAAAAACATTAAAATTTACACAAATTTCAAGCCATCACATTCTTTTATCTTCATTAATGGTCTAATTTCCATATAAGGACTCTTACTATCAGGTTCTATAGCTATTTAATACTTTTAGCTACTAGAACTCAACTTTTGCACTTTATGTGATTTAGTCCTTTTTATCGAAGGAGGCGATGCATCAGAAAAGGAGCCTAAGAAGCTTGGTTCGAGCAAGGGAAAGTGATGCCAGCTCGTAATAGTTTGTTTATTATGAGTCACAAGAGTTCCCGATTGAAATTAAGAAGTATCAAATCAATGGGCTAAGTATAGGTTGAAATGAGAATGGCGGGTTATGTAAAAAGGGTGTTTTGTTGGTTGGGAATAGAGAAGTTTTAATTCAGTTTTAAGGGCTGAAGAATAAACCAATATTAAAGGACAATACTGACCCAATTCTTATATTATCACTTAGGATGATTATGATAATGATAACAAAAGAAAATCGTGACCCTCTATGGAGCATGATAGGAACTAATCGGTATAAGGGTGAACGCCACACTTCTAAGAAGTGATAAGTTCAAAGAAAGAATCAGATTGACGCCACGAGGAAGCTTGATAAGTCAATTTGAGTCAGATATGAACAAAGAGAGAGAACACTCATAATAAGATAAAAGTTCATCAAAAGTTCCTACAAAGTGTTTCAAGCCTAGTATTTATAGGTTGTACAAGAAATCAGTCGAATAGGCATGTTAACAATCAGATTGGATGTACTTAATGACCATTAATTTGTCCAAGACATCCCTTGAGAGTTTCTAGATGTAGGTAACGCCAGCAGCCTTGTTCACATTATGACATTTGCAATCCCAAATAGCCAGTTCATTGGACCTTGAAGATTAGCTGAATGTGCATGGAGTTGAACAGTTGAAATGGTGTGAACATGAATTGATGCTACTTGGAACACCGAATGGTTATGTATCTCATTATTGCTACTTGTGTCACATGAAAAGTCTTCAAGTGTGAACAGTAAGAATTGAATGGCTTCATAGGTGTGAACTTGGTAGCCAACCGATTGGTCAAGTGTGGACACACTTGATGCCTTGGCTTTTCACGAAAAGGCACTTGGAATGTTGTGTTCACCTTCCACATGCATTCACGTCCAAGTGCATGGGGCTCTATAAATTTCGTTCATTGAACATCAATTACGCATGCATCAGCTTGAGAAGAAGTTTATTAGTAGCAACCAATGTGAACAACCTGACCAACATTAAGACAACATTTAAATGCACATTAAGACAAGATTTAATCACACTTTAATTTTTTTGAACTTAGACAAACATTAATGATGTCAAAATTAAGACACATAATTAAAACACATATTAATTATGTTCAAACTAAGACATAATTAAAGACACAAACTAAAATAACTAAAATGGATAACAATCTTTATTTCCAGCAATCGAATTAAACACACTGATTTAAGGATTTATTTGAAGCACGTTGCATGGGACGCATGGAGTGCATGCCCAAGCTTGATCAATTAGTGATAGAGGTTTGCGCACGGACCAAGATCGAGTTGTCAAGTCACGAGAAACTCCTACGAAAACTTTAAATGAACAGATCTGAAAATCAAAACAAAGAATAAGATTAAGATGAATCAGATCTGAAATTAAAAATCCCCAAATCAGCAAAGAATCAAATTGAGAATAGAAATAAGTGTTAATAAGGGTTCTTGAAACCCCAAAGGAGATTGCGATTCTGCCCAATTGAACACCAAGATAGTTTTCCCCAAATTTCGGCAATCTAATTTCACCCAAAAAGAGTATGGATGAATCGGCAAGAACCCTAGAAATTGGGGATTTTTGGCTGACTCTTTAAGATAGAAAAAGGCTGGAAACACAATAAGAACAGCAAATAAATTAGATAAAGATTCGGTACAAGCAGAAATAAAGAAAGAATTGACAGCAAGAAATTAAAAGATAAGTCCTAAGAAGCCTCGAAATCCCGAAAGATCTCACAACTCCCTTCAAACGGCTCTAATCTCCCCTCCAAAGAATATCAATGGCAAGAAGAAGGCCGAAGATGGCTCCCACAATCAAAAGATTGTTAAAATAACTTTTAAAGAAAACCCAAGAGAGAATTCTTGGAGAAAAAAACTCAAAGAGAATTCTGCACTTAAACAAATCTGAAATTTTTGATATAATTGAGAAGTAATTAACAAGGTGGCCGGCCAAGCCTTTATATAGGCCTCTCAAGTGTTTTCCTAATCTAATTAGAAAACTAAAAATAAAAAAAACTCCTAATTGCTTTAATCTTTAAATGGAAATTCAGCCAAGGGCTTTTAATTGGGCCTCTTAAACTGAATATTTACATAAAAATTTAAACTAAGTATTTAAAAAAATAAAACTTTACGAATTGGGCCACTTTGACAATTTGGCCTGATTTTCAATTAAGTATGGGTGGACTTCTTGATTGGGCTTGGAATCCTCTTATTGGGCCTTGCCTTCAAGAACTTGGGTTGGGCCTTTGTGACTCGTATCAATTAGTCTTGTGATAGCTTCTGCCCAAACTCGATCAATGATACTAGTGAAAGCTTCCTTGAACTTCTTAGCTCGTACATGAGTAATTTGTCCTATTGCCATCTCAATTGGATCTTACAATATTTCACGAGTTGTTTTGGTTGAGTCCACGTCCATGCTCGCATCATCTCCTCCTCCTTCGAAGCTATTTGTCCCCAAATCATCCCCTATACCATAAGGAAGAAGATCAGAAACATTGAAATTGGCACTAACGTTATACTTACCTGGGAGGTCCAATTTGTATGAGTTTTCATTAATCCTCTGCAACACTTGGAAAGGTCTATTGCCTCGGGGCAACAAGTTAGATCTTCTTTGAACGGGTCGCATGTGGATTTAAAACCAATCCCCGGGTTCAAAGACTACTCGTTTGCATCCCTTATTGGCTTTGTTTGCATACTACTCAATTCTCTTATTAATGTTTTCCCTCACTATTTGGTGTAGATTCTTCACGACCTCAACCTTCCTTTTCCCATCTACATGCACAAATTGATTAGTAGGTAAGGGAATTAAATCTAAGGGAGTTAAAGGATTAAAACTCTAGACAACTTCAAATGGTGAATGCTTAGTGGTCGAATGCACAAATCAATTGTAAGCAAATTCAATATGTGGCAGGCATTCTTCCCATGTTTTAAGATTTTTCTGAATGATTGCTCTCAACAAGGTGGATAGGACTTGGTTAACCACTTCAGTTTAGCCATCCGTTTGGGGGTGGCATGTTGTGGGAAACAATAGCTTGGTGTCAAGCTTGCCCCACAAAGTCCTCCAAAAATGGCTAAAGAATTTGGCAACTCTATCCGAAACAATTGTCTTTGGTACGCCATTTAGTCTATCCACTTCCCTAAAAAATAGATTTGCTACAGTCAAAGCATCATTAGTCTTATGGCATGGAATAAAGTGATTTATCTTAGAGAATCGGTCAACTACTACGAAAATGGAGTCTTTTCCACTCTTAGTTCTAAGAAGTCCTAGTACAAAGTCTATTGAAATGTCTACCTACAGTTCTTCGGGAATAGGTAGGGGAGTGTACAAACCATGAGGTTTAATGCGAGACTTCGCCTTCTTACAAGCAATACAATGATTGCATACCCTCTTAACATCTCACCTAATTTTGGGCCAAAAGAAATACTCGTGGAGCATGGCCAAAGTCTTGGTCACTCTAAAGTACCCCATAAGACCTCCACTATGCACCTTATTTACAAGAACATCTCGAATGGTCCTTAAGGAATGCACAACTTACCTTCTCTAAAGAGGTATCCTTCATGCCTATAATATTTTTCGAATTCCATTTTTTCACAAGCCTTATATATTTCACTGAAATCAACATAGTTTCATAAAACTCCTTAAGATACACAAACCCAAGTAATTTAGAATCTAAGTTATTAAGTAGTGCATACTTTCTTAATAAAGCATCGGTAACGACATTCTCTATACCTTTCTTGTATTTAATCTTGTAGGAAAATGATTCAAGAAATTCCACCCACTTGGCATGTCTTTGTTCAATTTATTTTGCCCCTTGAGATGTTTTAATGCCTCATGATCAGTGTGAATGACAAACTCCTTCGGCCATAGGTAGTGTTGCCAATTTTCCAACGCTCGGATCAACGTGTACATCTCCTTATCATACGTTGGGTAATTGAGGGTGGCATCATTCAATTTCTCACTGAAATAGGCTATGGGACACCTATTTTGTGTTAGAATGGCTCAAATCCCTATTCCTGAAGCATCACATTTAATCTAAATATTTTTTGTAAAATCAGGTAAAGATAAAAAAGGTGCATTTGTCAAACAATCTTTAATCATTACGAAAGACTTCTCTTGTTCCTCACCCTAATGAAAGATAGAATTTTTCTTAATAATTCCAGTTAAAGGACCAGCTATAGTGCTAAAGTTAGGAACAAACCTTTGGTAAAAACTAGCAAGACCATGAAAACTTCTTACTTGGTTAATGCTAGTAGGTCGTGGCCACTCTTGAGTTGCTTTTACCTTTTCTTTTTCGACTTCGAGACCTTTCGAACTAACCACGAAACCTAGAAAAACAAGTTTGTTAGTACAAAAAGAACACTTTTTTATATTTGCAAATATGGTTTCCTTTCGCAATACTTCCAACACATATTTTAAATGATGAATATGATCTTCCAAAGACTTACTATAAATCAATATATCATCAAAATAAACCACACAAAATTTACCAATTAAATATCGAAGGACATGATTCATCAATCGCATAAATGTACTTGATGCGTTAGTTAGGCTGAAGGG
Organism: Gossypium hirsutum; assembly: GCF_007990345.1. NCBI lineage: Eukaryota > Viridiplantae > Streptophyta > Magnoliopsida > Malvales > Malvaceae > Gossypium > Gossypium hirsutum. The sequence continues at coordinate 24,383,197 of NC_053445.1, read as the reverse complement.
CATAACCAACCACTCATACAAACCATGCTTGGTTTTGAATGCAGTTTTCTATTCATCTCTTTCTCTCATTCCGATCTGATGGTAACCACTCTTTATGTCTATCTTGGAGAAAAGTCAAGCTCCACTTAGCTCGTTTAACTTATCATCTAAATTTAGGATCGGGTGTCGATACTTGATGGTAATCTTGTTGATTTCTCGATAGTCGATGCACATGCGCCAAGAGCCATCCTTCTTAGGTACCAAAAGTATAGGCACGACACATTAGCTTAGGCCCTCTCAAACATACCCCTTTTCTATTAACTCAGTTACTTGCCTTTGTAACTCTTTGGTTTCCTCGAGGTTACTTCGATAGGCTAGCCGGTTCGGGATAGTGGCTCCTAGTATAAAATTGATTTGCTGTTCGATGCCCCTAATTGGTGGCAAACCGCTAGGGATGTCTTCCAGAAACACGTCCTCAAATTCCTACAGCAAAGACACAATAGACGTAAGAAGATAGTTATCTAAATCATTAGTTCCAAACAAACTTTCCTTGTACATGAGTACAAGCACGGGCTGTTTGAAAAGCAAGGACTTTCAGGTTTCTCTTTCTTTTGCATAAACACTCAATTTTCAAAACTCACTCTCTCATTTTCTTTCTTTTTCCTCTTGTGTTTTTACTTCACACTCTTTGTTTTTCCCTCTTATTTTTACCTCTTTCTTTTCTTTTTTCTTTTCTGTTTTCTTTTTGTTCTTTCTCATTTTTTCCCTATTTTCCTTTTGCTCTCGATTTTTCAAAAGAATTCCTCAATTGGAGCTGATCTTCATAGACTTACTTCGGAGTAAGGGGTGCCAAAGTAACATTCTTTCCAAGATGTTTGAAGGTATATCAATTGGTATACTCATCATGTATGACTCGATGATCAAATTGCCATGGTCTCCCAAAAAAATGACCAACATGCATCAACACTACATCACAAACAACCTCATTTTTGTCTTTGCCAATCAAAAAAGTAATGACAGCTTGCTTAGTAAGCTTGAGCTCACCACCATCATTAAGCCATTGTAGCTTGTAAGGATGCGGATGTTTGGTGGTTGCTAGGCCAAGTTTTTCGACCAACATGCTGCTAGCAACGTTAGTACAGCTACCTCCATCGATTATCACACTACATACCTTGCCTTAGACATGGCAACGCGTGTGAAAGATATTTTCATGTTGCTGCTCATTCTTTATGGTTTGGAGGCTCAAACTCTTCTTAATGACAAGGATTTCTCCTTCCACGGCATACTCCAAGTCATCCTCCTCATCGGTAGGTGGTTTAGGCTCTTCTTCCTTTTCAATTTTAGATTCGATCTCACTATCGTCTCTTAGAATCATCACACTCTGATTTGGACATTGACTAGCAATATGTCCCCTCCCAAGACATTTGAAACACTTGATATCTGGAGTTCGATTGGTCACAACCTTGTTCTTGCCTTTATTTGATTCACCACTTGGCTTATTGGTCTTGGTTGCACCAATATTGTCTTTAGTTCGATAGGAGGCATCCTCTTTGTAGGCTCATTATCCCTACTTCTATGTAGAAGCAGAGTTAGAAAAGGGTCGGGTGGTACCTTTTCTTTTCAATTATTTTTCCACCTTAATCGCCATGTGCACCATATCAGTGATCTCAACATAATGTTGCAATTCAACCATGTTGGCGATGTCTCAATTAAGGCCAGTAAGAAACCTTGCCATGGTAGCCTATCGGTCTTCCTCAACGTTATCACGACTCATGGCTATTTCCATCTCTTTGTTATAATCTTCCACGCTTTAATTTTCTTGGGTGAGATTTTGTAATTTCTGGTACAACTCTCGATGGTAATGGGCGGGTATGAAACTCTTTCGCATGATAACCTTCATTTCAACCCATATAGACATAGGTCGTTCACCATTTCTTCTCCTACTCATGGCTAGTTGATCCCACCAAATAATGGCATAGTCGGAGAATTCAATGGCTGCAAGTTTAACCTTTTTTTCTATTCAAGTAGTTGTGACGCTCAAAGACGAGTTCAATCTTCTTTTCCCACTCTAAGTAGGCTTCGGGGTCAGTTTTTCCTTAGAATGGAAGAATGGCCATTCTAATGTTGCTAAGATTGTCATCAACTTGATTTCATTCCCTCGGCCCTTGATTTCTTTGTCCTCAACGCCTCTTACTATGATTTGAGGCTCAATCACTCTTCATGTCGCTAGGCTCATAGTAATCTTCTTGATTCAGCCTTCGACGACCTCGCTCCCTCCTTTGATTTTGGAGAGTTCATTCCCACTTGGCTCTTTCCTCCAATTGGTCCAATTATTCTTGCATTGGCTCCAGCCGGCGTTGTAGCATTTGGTCCATCTCACGAATGAGTGCTTGGTATGCTAAATCGGGCACACCACCACCACTAGTAACATTCCTTTCGGGGCGCACACCACCACCAACAACAATATTCCTTTCAAAACGCACACCACTGTCTCCAGCATTACTCATGTCAGGACTTTGAGGCATGATGCCTTCTCACACAAAGATGTCACTAGTACTCTCAAAAAGATATGTTCACTCCTCCCGTGATGGGCTTTTATCCCCTCTAATGCTCTCTCGCACTCTTGTCTTTTGCCACTCTTGCTCGTTTCTCTAAGTTCTTATGTAACTGCCTTAGACTTAGCAACAAACCTTGTGGAATCAGCTTCAAAAGTAATGTAAAGGTGGGGATTATGGTTAGATGATAGGGAAGGCTTAGAAGTAAAATTTAAGGTTAATTTGAGGTTAATTTAAAGTGTGGCTGAAATTGTTATGGTAAGAAACTGATACTTGGGAACATAAACACTTTTAAACTAGCTCTTTTGTTTTTTTTATTATCTCAAGTCTCCCCTTTTGTATTTTGATCTTGTAATTACAAATATATTGAATTCTCTCTTTTTTCTTTTTTTGTTCATTTTTTTCAATTTTTTTAAATTCTAACCCCGGGAGAGATAAAAACGTGGATACTTACTTAATTTAACTAGCTCTAATACCAAATGATACGAGCTCATATTTGTTTGTTGATTATGAGTCGTAAGAGTTCCCGATCGAAATTAAGAAGTCTTAAATCGATGGGCTATGTATAGGTTGAAAATGGGAATGGCAGGCTATGTAAAAAGGGTGTTTTGTTGGTTGGGAATGGAGAAGTTTTAATTCGGTTTAAGGGCTAAAGAATGAACCAATATTAAAGGACAATATTGACCCAATTATTATATTAGCACATAGGATGATTATGATAAGGATAACAAAAGAAAATCGTGACCCTCTATCTAGCAAGATAGGAACCAGTTAGTATAAGGGTGAACGCCACACTTCTAAAAAGTGATAAGTTCAAAGAAAGAATCAAATTGATGCCACAAGAAAACTTGATAAGTCAATTTAAGTCAAATATGAAAAAAGAGAGAGAACACTCACAATAAGATAAAAGTTCATCAAAAGTTCCTACAAAGTGTTTCAAGCCTAGTATTTATAGGTTGTACAAGAAATCAGCTGAATAGGCACGTTAACAATCAGATTGAATGTGCTTAATGACCATTAATTTGTCCAATACATCCTTTGAGAGTTTTTAGATGTAGGTAACGCCAGCAGCCTTATTCACATTGTGACATTTGCATTCCCAAACAGCCAATTCGTTGGACCTTGAAGATTAGTTAAATGTTCATGGAGTTGAACGGTTGAAATGGTGTGAACATGAATTGATGCTACTTGGAAAATCGAATAGATATGTAGCTCATTATTATTGCTTGTGTCGCATGAAGAGTCTTCAAGTGTGAACATCAAGAATTGAATGGCTTTATAGGTGTGAACTTGGTAGCCAACCGATTGGTTAAGTGTGGACACACTTGATGCCTTGGCATTTCACGAAATGGAACTTGGAATGTTATGTTCAGCACCTTCTACATGCATGCACGTCAAAGTACATGGAGCTCCATAAATGTGGTTCATTGAACATCAATTATGCATGCATCAGCTTGAAAGGAATTTTCTTAGTAGCAACCAATGTGAACAACCTGGCCCACATTAAGACAATGTTTAAATGCGCATTAAGACAAGATTTAATCACACTTTAATTTGTTTGAACTTAGAAAAACATTAATGATTTCAAAATTAAGACACATAATTAAAACACATATTAATGATGTTCAAACTAAGACATAATTAAATACACAAACTAAAATAACTAAAATAGATAGCAATATTTATTTCAAGCTACCGAATTAAACACATTGATTTAAGGCTTTATTTGAAGCACATTGCATGGGATGCATAGAGTGTATGCCCAAGCTTGATCAATTAGTCTCGTGACAGCTTCTGCCCAAACTCGATCAATGATACACGTGACAGCTTCCTTGAACTTCTTAGCTCGTGCACAAGTAATTGGTCCTGTTGGCATCTCAATTGGATCTTGTAATGTTTCATGAGTTGTTTTGGTTGAGTCCATGTCCATGCTCGCATCAAAAAGGTTTAAGCCAAGAGGACAAAGAAGAGCAAGAAGAAGCGAGTAAAATGCTTCTTATTTCATGGTCGCATAAGTTACGGAACTATCTAAAGAAAATCGTGGTGAAAGAAAAGGCAACATCAGAGCTTGTTGAGTAATCAGAGGACCTTCTACCCAAGGAAGAGGTGAGTTTGTCATCAGACTTAGGGGAAAAAGTGGCGTTGAAAATAGTGAAGCTAGGACCAATGAAGCTAAATTCTTGGAAAGTGATGGAGTTGGCCAAGTCATCAGCAAGGCTTCCACCTATGGAAGAGTTAAATTTGGCATCAGACTTAAAGGAAGAAGTAGCAATGGAAACTTTAGAGTTAGGATCAATGAGGCTCACTTTTTTTGACACATCGAAAAAGCTATCACCTTTAGGAGAGGTGAGTTGTGCATCAAACTTTGGGAAAGTGATGATGGAAGTTGGACAGTTGACCAAAGTAAATACGATAAGGTACATTTCGAACACTATGCTAGTGTTTTGCATTTTAAATTGTTAACTTGGCAAGAACGTTGGGGCCTTTTCAAATTTCTTAAGCAATGATGTCGAGGGATTGTGGGCAATTCAAAGCCAAGTGGTGTGAATCAAGAGGATTCTGTTCGGAGCGAATCAGAATGTGGCAAGAGAGAGTTGTGGCTTTTTGTCATCAAGATGTACCAACGAGTGGGACAGTTTGAGTTAAGAGGCGACGAAAGCCAAGGCAAAAGTTTCAAAGGAAGAAAAAGCTAAGGCGTTGAGACGAGACCAAAGTGAATCAAGATAATGTCATTCCAAAGGCACAATGAGAGCATTGCGAGAATAGGTAGGGGAGAATGTCACGGACCACAATTCAAAGCCTATGACCATGACACTAAATGTATCTCATAAAGTTCTATCGATTATATGGGGATCATTTGGCCCACAAGAACTGGCCGAATTCAAAAAGTTGTTGGAGAAGCCTGTCAGATTGAAGTCTAGGTGGCCCAATAATGAAAATATGAAACCATAAGCTACCTTGGTAGAAATGGAAACTAATCTTAGAAGATTAAGAGGAATCATATCTTATAAAATTATATTTGATTTGATTATGTAATCTTGTAAATCTCTTGATTTAAGGGATAGGCTAATCTCGTTCTTTAATGTAACTTGATCTTGACCGTTAACTTTGAGGGAGCTCAACTATAAATAGAGAGTCTTCCCCTCACTTCTAAATCACTCCATTCTTTATTGTTTCTTATAATCTTTGAGAGAAAGTAATACAATTGAGAGCATTTACTCAAATACCTCTCGTGCATAGTTTTATTTGGCTTTCTATTCTTTTAAGCCTTCTTTTAGCTAAGTTCCTTCCGCTATATAAATTGGTGAATTGGAGGAATTCTTTGTGAATCCTCAATTGTTTGGTGGTTTGGCTAACTTCGGCATGTTTGCATAGAAAGGACCGCCTAAGGCCTCACGGAACGCAAGACTAAAGTTCTAGCCCCGTGACACTATAACATGCATGCTAACATAGCATCACTTGTATCATATACGAGAAAAATATAAAGCAATAAATAAATGCAATGGTTATGGCCCATAAAACTAAGGTGGTTTCTCCCAAGCCAATAGAAAAATCGTAGGGAATCCTAAGGGTTTGTGCCGCTTCTTAAGCTTCTTTTCCACTTTAAGTAGCCCAACCTTCTTTTCTACTAAACTGTATCAACTCGTACTATTTACAATTATAGAAACTAGTTTTACATACGAGGGAGTAATATGAGAAGATAAGTACAAGACAAATATAGAAAGGCATGACACGTAGGTCGTATTTATAAAATTACAACCTTTGCAAATAATAAATAAAATGGGTTATCAGGCTATAACCATGCATTTTCAAATACCGTGCATATCAAACATAGTATAAAACATGTATCTCATACAATCGCAACAATCAATAAATTTAATCTTGAATTCGTATCGTACAAGTGACTCTGATACCACTATTGGGACCACTGATACATCCTCTTGCACAGTGGAAAAATGTTACGACGATCCACAGCTAAGAATCCATGTATAAGACATGATCGAGTTAAAATAAGGTTGAAAATATACCTTCTTTACTGAAAATGTTGAAAGGATGTTGTTGATTCGATGTCGATTCCAAGCCACAATGAAAATGTCTCAGCCTCTATGATACGAGTCACAAAAGCCCAAATTCTTGAAGGCGAGGCCCAATAAGCAAATTCCCAGCCCAATCAAGAAATCCATCCATACTTAGTTGAAAATCAGGCCAAATTGTCAAAGTGGCCCAAGTTGTAAAGTTTTATTTTTATTTACTTAGTTTAAATTTTTATGTCAATATTCAGTCCAAAAGTCCCAGGTAAAATGACCTTTGACCGAATTTCCATATTAAAATAATTAGGAGTTTTTTTTTATTTTAGTTTTCTAATTAGATTAGGACTAGTTATAAGGCCTATTTAAAGGCATGGCTGTCCACCTTGTTAAACACTTATCATTATTATTAAAATTTCAGATTTGTTGAGAGCAGAATTTTCTTTGAGTTTTCTCCAAGATTTCTCTCTTGAGTTTTCTTTAGAAGTTGTTTTAACAATCTTGTGATTGTGGGAGCCATCTTCAACCTTCTTCTTGCCATTGATATTCTTTGGAGGGGAGATTAGAGCCGTTTGAAGGGAGTTGTGAGATCTTTCGAGATTTCAAGGCTTCTTAGGACTTATCTTTTAATTTCTTACTGTCAATTCTTTCTTTATTTCTACTTGTGCTGAATCATTATCTAATCTATTTTCTGTTCTTATTGTGTTTTCAGCCTTTTTCTATCTTAAGGAATCAGCCCAAAAATCCCCAATTTCTAGGGTTTTTCCATACTCTTTTTGGGTGAAATTAGATTGTCGAAATTTGGGGAAAACTATCTTGGTGTTCAATTGGGCAGAATCACAATCTCCTTGAGGGTTTCAAGAACCCTAACACTTATTTCTATTCTCAATTTGATTCTTTGCTGATTTGGGGATTTTATTTCAGATCTGAAAATTCAAAAATCTAATCTTTTAATTTTCTGTTTCGTTTCAGATCTAATTGTTTAGGGTTTTCGTAGGAGTTTCTCGTGACTTGGCAACTCGATCTTGGTCCGCGCGCAACCCCGTATCATTTGGTATCAGATTTTGGGCGTTTTGGGTGTTCTTGGTTGATTTCTAAACTGATCTCTATTTTTTAAATTACAAACAGCAGTTTTACCCAGAAAAATTTTCGAAAAAAAATTCATTTGAGTGGGTAAACGTTTTCTGATTGATCTGAAATTTTACATACATATTTTTGGCACTGTTATTGAATATACAAAATATTTCCCGCAAAAAAATAAGTCGAAAAAGTCAAAAAATTGAAAAAAGACGAAATCCAATAAAAATTAAAAAAAATATTCAGCGGGTTGAATTTGGTGCCCAAATTTTCCAGATAAAAAATTCAATATTTTAAGACATTCCAGATTTAATTTTGTGATTTTTTGAGATCGGGAACACCTCGAACGAAGTTGTCAAGTTACTCCGCAGTTTTTCGGGTTTTCTGTTTTCAACAATTTTTATTGATTCTTAGCTGTAGGTTTTCATTTGTTTGCTTTTTATTCTCCCTTTACAATATCTAACACCTTCTTGTTTTTTGTGTTAGTAGGATTTAAACGTGTGCCCAATTCTTCCTCGGTGCAACACGAATCAATTGGTGTCTCGTCAGTTTTTGGCATCCTAGTGCAAATTAGGATTCTTTGGTAGTTTGGTTCACACTCTCTAATTGGTTGATATAAACTCTGATAAAGAACTCACAAGATTGAATTCGACCTCATTGAGAATTTGATTTTTCTTTTTGAGTGATTAATGGTGAGGTTTGATAACTTTTATTTTTGAGTGTTGAGTGTTTATTTTTTACAGGTTTTGAAGATGTCTAAAGGTGATAATAATGATGCACTTATGAAAGTCCAACAACAGTTAGACAGACATACTGTTGCAATCACACAAATAAATGCTACACTTCAAGCATTGAATACTACTTTGAATGAGGTACGAGTGAATCAAAAACATCAATATCGAGATCCAATTAAGGAAGATAGGGATAACCAGCCCCATAGGTGCAACCCTCAACGTGTCCCTAGAATGGATGATGATTGTCATGATCATGGACAATCATCTTTGGCAAAACCAAAGAGCGAGTAGCAACGAGAACATCTCTTTCATACTCGCTGCCACGTACAAGGTAAGCTTTGTAGAGTTATTATTGATGGTGAAAGTTGCTCGAACATAGCCAGCACGACGATGGTGGAAAAGCTTTGCTTAACCACTACCAAGCATCCACAACCTTATCAACTACAAGGGCTTAGCAACGAAGGCCAATTTAGGGTCACTCAACAAGTGCGCATCGCCTTTTCTATCGGTAAGTATCAAGACGAAGTTGTGTGCGACGTAATGCCTATTCAAGCCTGCCATTTGTTGCTAGGAGAACCGTGGCAACTGGATCGAAAAGTCACTCACGATGGTCGTACCAATAGATATTCTTTCAAGCATCAAGGAAAGAAACTCACCTTAGTGCCGCTCACTCTGGAACAAGTCCATGAGGACCAAATCAAACTGAAAAATTCTGTTAAAACAAGTGAGGAAAAAGAAAAAGAGAATGAAAAAGAGCAAAAAGAGATTGAGAGTGAAAAAGAAATTGAAGAAAGAAGAGAAAATGAATTAGAAAAAGAAACAAAAGAAAAAGACGTGGAAAGGGTAGTGAGGAATGTTTCCACTAACCAAGATATGAATTTTTCTTGTGTTGCTACTTTTCAGGTTCCCGAAAGATCGAAAGATAACTTTCAACTTCAATACCTCTCAAATGAAAGACGCTTTCATACGATCAACTTAAGCAAAGATGAAATCACACTACATGATCCCGAAGGTAAGCGAGGTAAGGAAATTTTAGAAACCGAGTCCAGTGCAGATTTGAAAATTATTGATAAAACTTTTGGTGACTTAGTTCTTAAAAGATCCCCTCATTTTGATCCGATTAATTATTACTCTTCGATTGTGGTTGATAAAGTCATTACGAAAAGAAACGTGATTTGTTATTCTCTTGATTTACCTTGTGTAAAATCCTTGAATTTGTCCAAATCTGTTTTGGAGAATAAGGTAACGAAATTTTCCAAATTTGTTTTCAATTTATATTCGTGCCTTAAATAGTTTATGTGGTTGTACATGAAGTTTGAGTTCCATTTGACAAACGTTAACTCAACAACGAAGATTCGACTACACTATGCCCCCGATGAGCGAAGCTTTGTTTTAAATGAAAAAGGTAAAATCGACCCTTATTCTTCTGCTTATCGAGGTAAGATGCTTGAAACCTTTGAAACACTTTTGTACTCCTCGGATAGTGATAAAGATCGTGTTGATGAACACTTAGATCGAAACGTGCTTGACTGTCCTATTTTATTTATTGATGATCTATCTGTTTTGATAGTTGATAAAAAGATTCTTGTTTTTGATAATGCATGTGTGAGTGAATCTATAGACCGTCGATTAATGCATGGTATGATTATGCAACTCTGTGAACCATGTGAATCTTTTCAAATACCTACTTGTGACGATTATGTTTACCATTTGATTTATTACTCGCAATTTATTCATGGTTTGTGGGAACAATGTGAGACGACTGAATGCCTTAAAACATGTCCATCTTTGTTTCAAATATTTGACGAGGCACTGGTGAGTAAATTAGATTGTTTGCATGGTAATCTGAATCTGTCCATTCACATGGGTTATACCTGTTCTATTATGCTTATGATTGGACTACAAGCTTATTTCCGTTGCTATTTACTATCTCATGGCTATTCTTCTCAGTGGACTCGATTGCCATTAGTCCCGTTCGATAGAGGAAAGTCAAGTTCATTTGATTTTTTAGATTCGAGGACGAATCTTTTTGAGGAAGGGGGGAATGATACGAGTCACAAAAGCCCAAATTCTTGAAGGCGAGGCCCAATAAGCAAATTCCCAGCCCAATCAAGAAATCCATCCATACTTAGTTGAAAATCAGGCCAAATTGTCAAAGTGGCCCAAGTTGTAAAGTTTTATTTTTATTTACTTAGTTTAAATTTTTATGTCAATATTCAGTCCAAGAGTCCCAGATAAAATGACCTTTGATCGAATTTCCATATTAAAATAATTAGGAGTTTTTTTTATTTTAGTTTTCTAATTAGATTAGGACTAGTTATAAGGCCTATTTAAAGGCATGGCTGTCCACCTTGTTAAACACTTATCATTATTATTAAAATTTCAGATTTGTTGAGAGCAGAATTTTCTTTGAGTTTTCTCCAATATTTCTCTCTTGAGTTTTCTTTAGAAGTTGTTTTAACAATCTTGTGATTGTGGGAGCCATCTTCAACCTTCTTCTTGCCATTGATATTCTTTGGAGGGGAGATTAGAGCCGTTTGAAGGGAGTTGTGAGATCTTTCGAGATTTCAAGGCTTCTTAGGACTTATCTTTTAATTTCTTACTGTCAATTCTTTCTTTATTTCTACTTGTGTTGAATCATTATCTAATCTATTTTCTGTTCTTATTGTGTTTTCAGCCTTTTTCTATCTTAAGGAATCAGCCCAAAAATCCCCAATTTCTAGGGTTTTTCCATACTCTTTTTGGGTGAAATTAGATTGTCGAAATTTGGGGAAAACTATCTTGGTGTTCAATTGGGCAGAATCACAATCTCCTTGAGGGTTTCAAGAACCCTAACACTTATTTCTATTCTCAATTTGATTCTTTGCTGATTTGGGGATTTTATTTCAGATCTGAAAATTCAAAAATCTAATCTTTTAATTTTCTGTTTCGTTTCAGATCTAATTGTTTAGGGTTTTCGTAGGAGTTTCTCGTGACTTGGCAACTCGATCTTGGTCCGCGCGCAACCCCGTATCACTCTACATAGTCCACCTCGTACAAAACAAACAACTACTTTCTCTTGAATTTTTCAGAGAGAATTAAAAATAGTTGCTAGACCTTTTAAATTATTAAATTGGTAACATTAACACACAAAGGGATTATCCTCATTTTATCCTCTTTGATATCACATATTAAAAAGGAAAATCAAGATTATTCCCTTATTAATAGAGAAGGCAAATGGAAAGTTAAAAAAATGAATTATATTATTTCCAAAAGAATGTTAATTTCAATGTCTTTTATATATTGATCGAAATTAATTAATATAATTATTTATATTAATAAATTCCATAAAATATATACAATTAATATTTTGTATAATCAAAGTCATATATTAATTATATTCTTTCCAAAAGAATATTAATTTCCATGTCTTTTATATTTTGACCTTAATATTTGATATGAATCAAAGTAATATATTAATTATATTATTTCTAAAAGAAGATTAATTTTCATGTCTTTTATATTTTTATTGAAATTAATTAATATAATTTTTTATCTTAATAAATTCGATAAAATATATACAATTAATATTTTGTATGAATCAAATTCATATATTAATTATATTCTTTCCAAAAAAATATTAATTTTCATATCTTTTATATTTTGACCGAAATTAATTAATATAACTATTTATATTAATAAATTTAGTAAAATATATACAATTAATATTTTGTATGAATTAAATTCATATATTGATTATATCTATGTTCTCTATTTGTGCACAATAAGTTTGTACATAAAATGTGTTTAATATTTAACTATACAATACCAAATGTATTTTGATTTTATATGTTTCAACTATAGGGTGTGACCCTGTAGGCTCTTATAACGTAAGTAGTAATACTAGAACGTTTCTAACATTACAAGCAATGAATGACGTCTAGCACTGCATCATTACCACCCAAGTTAGAAGAATTGGTGACTTGACATAACTTTTCTGTGATAATCTTTTCATGTATTATATATTTTTATCCTTAATATCTAGATTGGACACAAGTAATGGAATAGTCACACTTGTATAGTCCAATCTCATATTTCTTAATTTTCTGAGCAGACTACAATAAACAAATAAGTGTGATATCTCATATCAAATTATTCAAGTATGGTCATGCATTTCTAGTTTCACTCCATCAAAAGGCCTAAGATATTACTCTCATTATGTAGATTTCTTGATCAACCATATCCCATTACATGGATTGTAGTATATCCAACATCAATCTTTATAGTAAAACCTGTTACGATAGATGTTTTAACTGTATCAAAATATACAACTCACGATATTGGGATAATGATGATCTCAAGTCTAAGAATCATATACATAGTTATCATTATGAGTAATATTTTAACTATTACATAATAATCCAATAAACATACTAATAGCAAGTCCATCCAATATATTGTTCTCTAACACATACTCATGTATTGATTTTGACATCACTCTGTCAATAACAATTCTTTGTCATCAATCAACTGCACATTAGTCTCAATGCATTATTATTGTTCAAGCCCACAATAATACTTAACTAAGGACCTTTTTAGGAACAATCATATTTTCTTAGGACTTTATTACAATTCAGCTTATTTATATATATATAGAAAAATAAACTAAAATAATAATGGAAATGCCTTATATTAATAAATAAGGTAACATGAGTGTATGATTACAATCATCTCATGATTGGTCTTTGGGCATATTCTAAAAATACTTTCGTGCCAGATGCATCGTAGATGATGCTACTAAGATAAATATTGTTGTTATATATTTTACTAATTTCGCTCTTTTATAGTAGCGTCGTAGGTCCATAGATAAGAAACAAGGTGGAGCTGCAATTGGGACTTGTGAGAAGTTTCAAACGAAATTGAAAGGCAATTTTACCTAGAGTATACTGAGGATGAGACCCAGGCTAAATTGTGTCGGCTTACGCAACAAGGCACAGTTAGGGAGTATGTGAGGAAATTCAATCAACTGATGCTCTAAATTTCTAATTTGAGAGAGAAATAGGCATTTTTCTCCTTTATGGATGAGCTGAAGCCTTGGGCAAAACAAGAGTTATAGTGTCGAGGGGTAAAATAATTTACCAAAGCCATGAATGTAGTAGATTCCTTAATTGAGCTTATTCCGAGAAAAGACAAGTTAGAGCCTTCCAAGCCCAAAGAGAAGGGAAATGGTAAAAGAGATGAAGAAACACATGTTAAAAACAATGGTGGAAATGGTGGCAATGGAAAACCACATAATGGGAAGTTGAATCCTAACAACAAATCGAAAGAGTTGACACAATGGTTCTTATGTTGTAGTCCACATAAGATGTGAGACTGTTCAGAGCAGTTTAAGCTATTTGTGATCAGTAAAGAAGATTAAGCAAAGCCTGTTGAGGATAAGGCATTAAGGTTTGGATTAATGATACTCAATTATGCGAAAGTGAAAGGAGATCACAAGCAAAAATGGTTAATGTTTGTCGACATCAACATCGCAAGTCAAAGAATGAGTGCTTTTGTTTATATGGGGGCATCAGACATGCTCATGTTGAAAAAAGCCACGGGTAAGCTTGGTCTCTTAGTAAATTGACTAAAAAAATCAAGATTGTTAATTCTAAAGAGGTCTCAATTATGGGAATAACGTAAAGAGTTGAACTACAAACCAATTAGTGGAAAGGCAATGAAAACTTTGAGGTAATTCATTTAGATGATTACGACTTTATTCTTGGCTTAAATTCCAATAACAAGATTAGTTCTTTGTTGGTTCCTTTTTCTGATTGTATATGTATCTTAGACACTCATCAACGACAATGCATTGAGTTGGTGAGTCATGATGGAAAAGGTGGAACCAAGGTATTATTGACAATCTAGCTAGCAGAGGATGTTCATTGTGGCAAAAACATTAACTTGATAGATCGAAGTGCTAAAAATACCCCATTGAAAATGTTAAAAGGGCAACAACCGACATCAACCCTGTTGAGTTATCAATGAGGCTACCACTTATGAAATAGATGGGTTGTGCATCAAACTTTGTGGGAAAAGTTGTAATACAAACTAAGCAATTAAATAAAGTAAAGATTATGAGAAAGATACATCTCAAACAATTTCCTATTATTTTCAATTATGACTTACCATTGGTTTGGCAAAGACACAAAAGTCGTTTCAAAGTTCTGAAGCGGGTAAGTCGAGGAGCTTACAAACTGAAGTTAGCGACAATACTCAAAGTTAACCCAATGTTCAATATGGGTGTGTCAAAGTCTTTTCATGTAGATCAAGGGGATCCCAATCAAGGCAAGTCACAATGAGAGCAAGTAAAAGCGGTGCACTCTTACAAGTGAGATGTACAAAGGAAAGAAACAGTTCAAGTTAGACAACGATAGAGACATAAGCTGAGGTAAATGCTTTAAGGGGTGAGACTACCAAACTAGGAGACTGGTTAGGAAACAGCCGAGGCATTGAAGGAATTTCAAGACGAATTAAACCAGTATCATTTCAAAAATGTGACGAGGGCGTCGCGAGAATGAGTGACAGAAAATGTCACAAGCTGCAAATCAATGCTCATGACCATTACACAGAATCGCCTATAGAGAACAACTAATTGAATGATGCTCATTTGATTGACTTAAACTACCCAGTTCATGAAACATATGAAAAATCTCATCAACTTGAAAAATTGGTGGCCCAATAAACCACTCCAATAAAACTAGAATTACCGTGGTGAATATTTTGTAATCCTAAAAGATAAAAATTGTATAATGTTTAAATCCTTTAGAACTCTCATCTTGTAAATAGGTTTAAATCTCGATTGTCAATGTAATTTAAATTGTACCTTAGATTTGGGAGAACTCAACTGTAATTAGTAGTCTTCTACTCACTCAGTTTTAATTATCCAAAGTAATAAAATGATTTTGAGAACATTTACTCAAACACTTGCAGCATGTTTGGTTGGGGGAATAGGAATGCATTCCCCCCCAATTCGGTGGGCTCACCACCAAACTAACGTTTGGTTGGCTGTAATACCATTACAGTCTGAATCCATTCAGGCCCTATTACATGAAAAAGCTATAATAGTTATTCATTGCCTTCAGATCTGGTTAGCTATTCCATCTGCCTGTTCTGATTTTCTTTTTCCCATTTTCCAATTTTTGCCCTTCGCTTTATCTTCTCCTTCTGTAACTTTCTTTCCAGCCATCTCTACGTTTCCCTTTTTTTCCATTGATTGCAGAGGAGACCTAGATATTTCAGGTAATTTATTTTTTTCCTTCTTTATGATTTTTCCTTCTTTAACATTTGGGTACTTAAATTGAAGCAAAGGCGAAGAAAATGGAGAAAAAGATGAAAAAAAGCTACTAGAAATGTTAGACAGTGTTTCTTTTCTTCATTTTATTAGGAACGAAATTTTAAACTCTTTGCTTAAAACTCATTTCTTCACTTTATCAATTAGGTGGCTAAAATTTCTTGTTTTTGGCTGTTGATTCTCACCATTATGGTTCAGGCTACTAGTTCATTAAAAGAAAAAGCATAATATATATTATTAACATAAATGTAGCTACTATCTTATGATCGTCCATGCCTATGTTACTTGGACTTAAGTGTGAGTGTTGGTATGCGTCCAACACGGATGGGTATGTTCAATTTTTTTTCTTTTTTAAAGTTTGGGGGGTTCATATATCCACAGACTCTTGTCTGTAAATGAGTTATACATAGGTGTTGTAGAAGGATATTTTAAGAAAAATGAAGAGAGGGAATAATGCAGGTCTACGCTTCATGGGTTTGAAATGGTTAGTTTTTTAGTCCCCTTCAAATTAGGATAGTCTATATTAGTAAATGAATTGTGGTTTTATTGATTTTGTTAGTTGGTGAATGGAAATGACAAAAAATCTTTCTTATATATAATGTGTAGTTACTGTATTACCTGCTTTTTTTTTTTTGGAATTAAGCTTAATTGACTGAACTTGCTATTTTGAACAACCACTTCCTTTTGTGATATGTATTGTGTGCTGGAATTTTGCTTTCTTTTATCATTTGGAGCTTTAATATTTTAACACTAGTGATGTCAATTTCTTATCTTGATAACATCTTTATTATTTACTGATGCAGGTGGACAGACAAGTATCAGGTAACTTTCACAAACATGCATTGTTTTTATATTCCTTCATTATTTACTAATATTTTGCTGGCCAGTGGCAACTTCGATTAATCTTTTAAGCCTATGTAAAGTTTGAAATTTTAAGTATGAAATTCCTGAATTGAATATACTTAAATTTGTTGAGGAGATGGACTGCTACTGATTGAAATAATAGGGAATTATGAGAGGTTAAATGTCAACTTTGGCCTCTGTCTAAATGCTAGACTTTCAGCATTTAATTTCCCTATTTAAAGATGTTTTAAACTTGTTAAAAATACAACAATTACATATGTTATTTATTTAATTAAATAAATGATACTGAGTCCTTTACCTTTTCTTCCTTGGTTGTTTTGTTGCATCTTTATGCTGGTATGAGTGATGGAATTAAGTAAAATTTTAGTGAAATTTCTAGCTGTCGAGGGAACTGCTGAAGCATGCAGTTTGCATGCATGCTGTCTAATTTCTTACCAATTTAGGTGTTTTGGTCGATGGTTGTTTATTGTTGTCCAAATAATAATTAAAGATCATCCAAGTGATCAGGAAATTAAAATGTTCTGAACAATGTGAAACTAAATTGTTAAATGTTAACTAATGATGTCCAAATGGATATGAATTTATGATGTTAGTAAGCTAAAAATTTAGGTGTTAAATGGTACAATTTATGGTGTCTGAAAGTTGTGATTTATGATATTCGAATGATGTATTGTAAGTTGTTCGAATGTGTTAAAAAGTTGATTTAATATAATGTCTAATGGTTGTTTATTGTTGTTCAAAGCATGATGAAATAAACATGTTAGGCGTAGTTTAATATAAGCCTTGCCTAAAGATGTTTGAATGTGGCTGTTCGGATGGTTCTTCAAATTTTCCAAATGTGTCTTTAAGCTGCTCGAAAATGTCATATTAATGTTGTCCATATATGATTTAATATTTTATCATTTGGAGCTTTAATATTTTTAACACAAGTGATAGTCAATTTCTTGTTTTGATATCATCTTTATTATTTACTGATGCAGGTGGACAGACAAGTATCAGGTAACTGACAAAAACAAATATCTCCACTACAATGATGATACCATTACTCTTTTCTAGTAATACGGGAAAGACAATATATACATGTTAAACTACATTTATAATTCGGATTTGATCTTTTTACTTTAAACAAGAACACTTTGGTTATATTTAATTTTCTATATGATTTTATTTTTGATATGTTTCATTTAAAACTATTTTAATCTTTTAATATATTATTAAACTATTTTTATTTTCGATATGTTTAATTTATGTTATATTTAATTTTGGTCTTCAAACAATATTTTATATTTCTTATATTGTTTGATTAAAAATTCTTTGGCAATTAAATTCTTTGATTTTATTTTACTGTTATTGAAATTAGTATTGGAGAAATGTGACTCTTTTACTATGATTTTAAGATATGTAACACTTTAATAATTTACAGTAATGGCTCGTCTGCCTTTAATAGTACAAAAGTGTGAGGCGTAAAAGAATTGATTTTGCATTGACAATATGGTTGCAAAAGTGTACAATTGCGAGTTGGTTCTTACTTACATTGGGTGTCATCCATGGCCTACATACTTATAGACCGGATTAGATCCTATATTTTAGATTTTTATGCAAAATAAGATTATGTGAAAAGACTTATATATGCTAGTGACGATACCTATATTGAATAAGTTAGGATGAATAGAATTACCTTTTTTAAACTATGTGAGATGTTACAAACTTTAGGGGGATTGAAGTCGTCAAGGAACATGCTTGTTGATGAGCAAATGGCAATGTTTTTACATATCATTTCCCATCACCTTAAAAATCAAGTTATCAAGCATCACTTTAATAGGTCCGGGAAAACCGTTAGCAGATCATTTCATAATGTTTTAAATGCTATCATACGCTTACAAGATGTGTTATTTAAAAAGGCAGAGCCAATTACAGCTAATTCTACAGACCCAATGTGGAAATGGTTCAAGGTATTGGAGTGAGTTCTATATATAGCTTGTACATAATTTAGTTGATTTAGATTTAAATATAATATTCTAACTCAAGGTTTTATACATGTGATATAGAATTGTTTAGGTGCTTTAAATGGAACCTAATCAAGATTAGGGTTCCAACAGTTGATAAACTTAGATATTGAACGCGAAAAGGTGACATAGCAACAAATATGTTAGGTGTTTGTACACCTGATATGCAATTTGTTTATGTTCTTCCTAGTTGGGAAGGTTCTGTTGCTGATGGACGGGTTCTTCGAGATGCCATTAGTAGGAGACATGGATTAAAAGTTCCTCATGGTAAAGTGCAAAATTAGAGGACTTTGAATTAATCTTTAAGATCATACTTTTTTGGGGAATTAACCATGACAAATAGTTTTTTTTTATAGGTTGTTATTATCTAGTTGATGCTGGATACACAAATTGTGAGGGATTTCTTGCACCTTTTAGAGGACAAATATATCATTTGAATGAGTGGCGTCATGGTTACTAACCAAGTACTCTGGAAGATTTTTTCAATATGAAACATGCTTCAACACGTAATGTTATTGAAAGATGCTTTGGGTTATTAAAACATAGATGGGGAATAGTTAGGAGTCCATCATTTTATTCTGTGAGGGTGTACAATAGAATTATTATATGTTGTTTGCTCCATAATTTTATTCGAACCTATATGAGTATTGATCCTATTGAATCAGAGTTGGGAGAAGGATTACCTAGTGATGTGATAGATGAAGATGAACCAAATATCATAAATATTCATCTATAGGATGCATGGGCTACTTGGAGGATAGAACTACCCAACCAAATGTTCGATGAATGGCAAGCATCTAGAAATTAGTTAGGTTTAAGGTAAAAATAATAAACGTTAATTTGTTTATGTTATTTCATGTATCTAGTTTATGAAACTTTGGTGGAGTTTGAATTGTTTTTTGTATTGTACTAGACTTGTTGAACTATAATTTATCTTCTTTTGATTCATCATGTGCTATAATTTTATAAAATGTTGACATTTTGATTCATGATATTGAACTTAATTTTAATTTTTTTCTTAAGATAGTTATGTCAGGTTTTCCACAATCAAATGATTCTTCCCAAAATTCTCGAGGAACCAAAAGGAAATGAGTTCCAAAAGAAGATGCTGCATTGGTTTCCTGTATGGTCGACTTGCACAATGTTGGAACCTTTAATGCTGATACGAGATTCAAAGCCGGTTATTTAAATGAGTTAGAAAAAATGTTAGAAAAAATTTTACCCAATGTCATATTGAAGGCTAAACCTAATATTCAATCGAGGATTAGGATACTGAAAAGGGATTGGTCAATCGTTTATGACATGCTTAACGGAAAAAACAATAGCAGTTTTGGTTGGGATGAGCATAGGCAACTTGTTGTTGCTGAAGATGCGGTGTGGAACTCATATATAAATGTAAGAATTATATCAAATCTTTATTATCTTATTTTGACTAAACTTATATCTAATATGAATTTCTCATTTTTATAGAGTCATAAAGAAGCCGGTCAATTCAAACATCATAGTTTCTCTTATTATGACCAACTTACTGCCATCTATTTAAAAGATCGAGCCACTAGGAAAGATGTTCAAACAGCCACTGATATTATTGAAGAAATAAATGTTGAGGATGTAGCTACCACAAATATTCATGAAGAAAGAAACGATTTCTATGGATGCAAAGCTGATGTGATTGGAATGGGTCAGAAGATTTCTTGCCGACCATTAAACATCATGGTTGTGTTAATGATATTTTGGCAACTTTTTGTGTTCGTAATATCTGGGATGGTAGAATGACATGATATATGTCATTACAATGTTGTAATCTTTTGATATTATAAAATTTTATAACATATGGATTATGACATATAAACTAATGAAATCATGTAACTTTTTATTAATATATGAACATTATGTTTGGATGTGAAATATAATTCTCAAATTATTTATTACTTCTAATATTTTTTTACAATCGAATAATTTAATTATTTGTTTCACTAATAATATTTTAGCACATTAAATATATATTGCAATTTAAAAATAATACAGTAGACTATATATTATTTTATAGTATTATATACTATGATTTTAGTAAATTCATATAATAATTATATTAAGAATTTTATTAAATTATATATTATTTTATTTATTAATTATGTTAAAATATGATTAAATTATTTATTATTTTTATTAATAATCTTATTAAAATTTAATAACAATAACAATAATCATCTACCTAAAAAAATTCTAATAAAGGTATTCTAGTCATTTTAGTTTTTTTCTTTATGCTATTACAACATCATTCCATTCAACTAAACACAAAAATACTATTACAGTTCTATTCCATTCCATTCAACCAAACAATTGAATTACTTATTACAGCTCTATTCCCTTATAGCTCTATTCAATTACAGTGAACCAAACGTACCCTTGATGTTTGTTGCTTTTCTATTCGTTCATAGCTTCTTTGCCTTTCGAGTTTGCTTCCGCTTTATCCTAGTGCCTTGAAGAATTTCCTTGTGAATTCTCACTTTTCGAGAGTTAAGCTAAATTTGAAACTAAGTTTCTGCCTAAGACCGCGCGATTTACAAGACTTAAGTTCTAGCCTCGTGACATATGTACAACTATGATTAGCAAAATATAAGAGAAGTCATACCTCAAACATAAATACATCGTTCCATGAGAAAACAGTAAACCTTAGAAGCAATTCTTTTGCAAGAGTTACTATTTTTGCAAATTACATACAATCAAATGTGAAGATATTTTTCCAACTTATGCATTAAATACTTTCCAAATAACTAGACACGATGATCAATGATCAAACAATGATGGTCACAATTAACTCTTTATCGAAGGAAAGCTTCCAATTACCATGCTTTATATGACAAAGAATCGAATATTGTGATGTTCACAGCTTCAAGATTAAAAAAATTCAGTAGCAAGGTACAAGTACACTACTACCTCTATAACAGACAAGCATAAAATCAACATATCTCTTCCGCAAATACGATGTCAAATATGTATTGTACTGCAAAGCGAGAATATGAGAAGCAGAAGTTAGAAACTAATATGCACAAATACAATATCATCAAACTGAAAAAATAAGAAAAACAAATAAAAATAATTAATATCACAATGATGCAAAAGAATTCTAAAAAGGAAAAGATAGAAGTCAAACTTCCATATAGCAAACAAATCACAATAATTACCAGTATAAGGCTAAAATTTGTGGTTATATTATTTGATTAGTTGAAGCTACTATAGCAGCATTTGGTATAAAGTTCCAAAGAAGGCTAAATAGAAATTTGTTCCATTCAATAATGCAAGAGTATTGAGATACGTTCTAATTTGAGTATAACTAATATTAATATTCAGTATCTTCAGTATCTATCAAAGGACTAAAGATTGCTATTAATGTGCAGCTGTTTCAGCAGGATCAGAGATTCTTGTTGAGCAGTCCAAATCCTTGTGGGTTCATTCTTTTTAAAGTGTACAAATCAAAGGTGGAATTATGGAAATGCTTACTTGACAGGGTTAGATACCTGATAATGATTTTATTCTAGACATGAATTTATAGGAAGTTAACTCGATAACCCAAGATATCATATAGGTAAGAACAACAGTCTCCACCTATTAGTGTCTGTCCATAATTATGATTATAAGAAATTGATTGTTACAGAAAATCAGGATAACTAAAGGTAAGCATGACTAACTTTTCCAGAATATTACCTTCCTTTTTAGTATATTGCATTGATCAGAAAGGTAAGTAAAGCTAAAAACATAAAAAATAAGTTATGCGTTGTCCAAAATGTACCTTCCTCGTTTAATATATTGGGTTGATCAACCAAAAGTTGGTGGAGGGCACCCAGATCACCAGAACTGCAACATCAAGAAAGATTCATAACCATTACAAATCCATGAATTATAGAATGTAGTAAAAGAAATTCCTTTTTTTTTTTATCAAGTTTAAATAAATTTAACAAACCAGGAAGCAAGTTAACAAAAAATCATATTTTCAAGTGGAAAAAGTATAACTAAGCACAATTATTAGGATAACATCAAAAAATAACCTCTCCATATGTCATTGCGTGGATTAAGATTATGATCGTTCATTTCATTGTAATCCTACTCATCAAAACCGAAAATGGGCAAATAAAGTCCAATTGCCAACACTATTTAAAATAGGATTCTCTCAAGTAATTGTCATCTAGTTCATCCAAATAAATTCGTGTTAGCAATTTTTAGAGATTACATCAGTCAACAAAAGAAGGTTTTCAAGAAAATATTATATTTTATAATGTCAAGGTTCTCATTACAAATTTACAAAAAAAAAATAAAAACTTATTACCCTAGTTCCATGAAATAAAGATAGGGAGCTTATTTTCAAGTTCAAGGTGATGTTCGAGGGCTTACATGGGTATTATTCCATGTATTACATGACAAAAAGTAGGCAAGCTAAAGACATAGGCTATAGAAACTAAGTTTAGATGAACGTAAATTTTACTTATCATACTTCTTCAATCTAAAGAACAATCACGTTTTGCAAGCACCATATTCTATTGGACTCATTAAGGGTGTCCAATCATTGATGAGGGGTGCAACACAGTGGGAATTACTTCACCATACCCACCTTGTCACCCAAATGCTTTGGCATGGTGCCCTTGCACCTTACAGGGCTGCAGTTGAACCCATATGGAGCCTTTAGCAAGATAAAAATAAAATAAAATACAACAATAGGTCAATTTTATTGACATTTTTGAATTGCAAGAGCAAAATAATGAGTTCCCCTTACTTGGGTTTCAAGGTAAGAGCTGAAAGTGCAGAAACCAATGATGATTTAAGAAGGTACCTAGCAAATACAAAACAATCAGTCATTTAGAATCTTGCTACCTCAGAGTTTGACCAAAACCCAATCAAAGCAAGTTGCTCAAACCACAGACAGTGAAAAGTGCAATCATGAAAAATCTAGGGAAACATAAATAGGTCCAAACACATTCCTACTTGCAGCATATTGAAAAGAATACATCCTCGGGAAATTTTTTGAAAGAGGAAACGGTTAATTACTCGTCGTGATAGATTTCATGGAGAAGTACAAGCCCATCTATGCAATTTGTAAGAGTCGGTTTTACGCCAATTCTATGTTGCAGTTGTTTCTTGTTCATCTGATTGGAGCTACCTTTTGCTAGCTGTTTACCATCATGTTGAAGCTTCTCAAGGGAAAGAACAACACCGCGAAAGTCCTCCCTGAAAATCTTTTTAAAACTAAAGTTAAAACATAACACATTAAAAACAATTTCTAGTTCAAACCTAAGATTTAGCCTTGTTTGTTTGCCAACTTCAATCAATCATTCAATAAATTAATCATAGTGTCATTTATATTCTCAAAAAGCAAATAGAAACAGAGACTTAAACACTTACATTGTATTTTTCATGGAAAGTAAAATGGTTTGCAAAGAATCCATCTGCTTTTGCATCACTGCAGCTTCCATTCCTCCAACACAATTTAAACTGGCATAGTTTTTAGAGTTTTGAATAATCTGATCACCAAAACAAAAAAACAAAAAAAAAACTGTTTTTTGAAGGAAATAAAATAAATAAACAAAATTTGGGAGAGAGAAACAAAGGGGATAACAGACCTGTAATCTGGAAATAATGGAAGAAGCATTTCGAAAGTGGGAAATTAAGCGAGATTGAAGGTCGTCCCATTTACTCATTTCATCTTTTGCTTTCTTGAATTTCTGCTGATATTTCTTTATCATAGCCTCCATCAATTATCGAGTGAATAATGATGGATATCAGGGTGGCGGCGGCAATCGGCAAAACATTACAAGGACGAGGTGGGTTTTGGAATAAAGAAGAGAAAATGTTTGAATTAAGCGGAAGGGCTGTGACTGCAAAAAGGAAAGGAAATAATCTAAAACTACCCATGAGTTCTGGGTCAAATTCGAAGGTAGAAATGTATCCATGGTCCACTAGGTTTTGTCTTTGGTATTCATAAATTTTTTTATATATATTAATAGTCCTTTTTTAGTTTTTTTTTTCACAATCTCGTACTCGAATTCACGTCGTCTTATATTGATAACAACGTTTATATCAATCAAGTTAATAATTTAGATTTTTAATAATTGTATGAGTCATGAACTCATTTGAAAAAATATATCAATCATTTGATTTGATTATTCAACCATGTGTTTAGTGATGTGTTAAATTTAAATTCGATTTTGATTTTCTGTACATTTTAATTATATTAATTGTACCTTAATTTGCTAATTTTCTTTTATCATGCTAATTTGTTTATGGTATTGCATATTAAATTACGCCAAGGGTTGATTGGAAAAAAAGAGGAAATTGAGAAAATAATAGTTTAGGGACTAAATTAAAAGGGAGTGAAATCAGAGGCTTTATGTCTTCATTTGCCCAAGGGCCTAAAAGCCTCCCTAGACCTTTTATATAGCGGCGGCGGTGTTCATATGGGCCTCGAATGGTTGTGAAGCCGATAACGTTGTCGTTTGAAGATTCGAATGAAGTACTACTATTGGGCTACTCTAAGTTCAAGCTTCCCAAAGTTGCAGTCAGTATGAAGAACAAAAGCATTGAAAGCGCTTTACTGAACCCGTAGGAATAATACAAGCCTTTAAATAAGACTGTTTTTACATTTTATCATGAGAGGAAGCCATAAACAACACTTATTTGCCCAAAATAACCCATCTGGCTATTTTTTTAAAGCCAGTTTCATTGCTTCGCTTAGTGAAAAGACTCATCTGGGCAGGGGACTTTGTAGTCAAATAACATGTACCTTTTTTGCAGTCAGAAAAATGGATAACTACAGCAAAAAAACGAAGAGTTCTCTCATCTGCTTTATTCCTTCTGCATATTTTTCATGTTCACAAAAACACAACTTGTTAGGTTACCTTTAAATCATTAATTGAATTTTGAACTTATTGGTGCATAGGAGGTGGTGCCATGGGGTAAGCAACAGGGACAATGTAAGGAGGAGGGGAATGAGGATGGTGAGCAGGAGGAAGCATAACAGGAGTTCCTACAGCAGATCCAATATGCCCTGGAGCAGCAGCAATCGGCCGCCCAACAGGCGCTCCGTACATGCCTAAACCCGGCAAATGCGGCTGAGCCCTGTGCTTCACTGATTGCCCCATGACCGCTGCACCGGGTGAGTTTGTGTTAGCCTGTTGGCCGGTGATAGGCGCTTGATGAGACGTATCCCCATTGTTAACACTCGTGATGTCGTGGATGCTGGACCGCCGCCGGTCTCTATTCATCGAATTTAAGCGTATAAAATACTTTTGTGCATGGCTAGCCACCTGCGTCGGAGTTCTCGATATCACAAAGTTCCTTGAAATGCTTCTCCAATCTCCTTTCCCAAACTTGTCTAAACCAAGTAGAAATAACCTGAATGACACATGTAATGTTGCTTGTCACATTGCATATATCTTTATTTTCTATAAGACCCCAAATCCTAGGGCACTCAAGTCTTAATTCGAGTCACGTTCCAATACTTAAGTCAGTATTTAAGAAAAAAAAAAAACAGAAAAGATGTAGTAGAGGGGAATACCTATGCTCTTCTTCAGTCCATGGGATTCCTTTCCTTCTTTCTTGGTCGGACCTCGAACTCTGTTTCCCTCCATGTCCAGTAGAATCAAGGGTTAACCCCGAAAACCCATTTCCGTAACCGGAATTGGATCTCCTATCAGAATTAGGAGCCATGGAAGGTCCATGAAAATAATCCTTAGCAGAAGAGGAAGGTTCTTCTCCTTTATAACAAGGAAGTGGAACATGACCAGCCTCTATTGCAGTAACATCCTCCACTAATAATTCGTAGTGAAGCTTCAATTCCTCAAGACTTTTAGTAGGAACCGTTGAAGCAATCTTTTCCCATTGCTCTTCACATTCCTCTTTGTCTATCCAATGCATTGCTATTGCGTTTTCAAATGCCTTCTCTTCTTCCCTGCTCCAACTAACACTTCCTGCCATACTACCAATAATACCCTACAAAAGAGGTCACTCAATTTCTAAGCTCAATGTTCTCTATGTTCAACAGCTTGGTTGCATTTGGAAGGGGTCGAAAAATAAAAATAAAATAATGGGAAATGAGAGTGTAGGATAAGGGATAGAAGTATAAAATAAATTAGGGGGAAATTAAAATATAAAACATAAAATGAAATTGATATGGACCACTTTGAAAGCAATTCATAAATTGTCAATCTTCACTGATAGTCGACTGAAAGGAGTAAAGTCGACTTGTTTTTAAATATCTAGATTGAGTTCAAATTCTGAAATTATCACTATTAGAAAGGTTTCTCTTAAATACTACTTCTACTCAAATAGAATTAGTCTCAAACAATAGAGTGAATTATGACACTTGTAGCTATAAAAAAAATTAAATTTTCATGTTTCTAAATAGAATGTAAGAAAAATTAAATAAAATTTAAAAAATACATAAAATGCTTTCTTTTTAATGCATTTGTAGTTATACATATTTTTTTTAATCTCTTTTTTTTTCAAGAAATTTAGTCTATGTAGTTTTTTTTATTTTAAAATTTAAATCTAATTAATAAATTTATGCTAAATTCGAATATATGATATTTCAATATTCAATGATTTGATTTAAAGAAATTAAAGAACTAACACATTCAAATTTAATAAAAGTTAACAAACGGTTTTATCAATTAATTTTTTTTATATTAAAATTTTAAATCAGACTATTCAAGAGATTAAAATTTTAAAATTAAAAGTAGAATAGTTAAATTTAAAATTTTCAAAAATGTATAAGGACTGAGATGCAAAATAGACTCTCTTTTTTACTCTAATCATAGAGGGAGCAAAATCAAGGGAGATGAGGTCCCAGAGAATCTTTCTAGAAGATTACCACCACGCGCGCATTTTGTACATTCTTCTCATAATTAAATTAAAATATGTCTTAGGGTTCTATACTTTTCATAAATTTAAACTTTAGTCCTTATATTTTTATTTTCAAGAATTTTATTTATTTATTTTTAAAATTTTTAAATTTAAGTTTAATTATTAATAATGTTAAATTTTTTGTTAAATTTAATAGAGTGACATTGAAATAATAAAAAAGTACTCACTCGATAGTAATACAATTAAAAAATTAGTGTTATAGTGAACCTAAATTTAAAAAAAAAAATTAACAATTAAACTTAAATTTTAAATTTTAAGAAATAAAAATTTAAATTTTTAAAAATAAAAATATAAAAACTAAATTTCAAATTTACAAAAAGTATAGACACC
Organism: Gossypium hirsutum; assembly: GCF_007990345.1. NCBI lineage: Eukaryota > Viridiplantae > Streptophyta > Magnoliopsida > Malvales > Malvaceae > Gossypium > Gossypium hirsutum. The sequence continues at coordinate 24,355,396 of NC_053445.1, read as the reverse complement.
TATGAGATAAAACAACTATTCTGCCTTCTTTCCTTGTTATTTGGACTGTTGATAGAAATTTTATACCTTTTGCAGTAATAAAAAATTTCAAAACTATATTTTTTTATTTGAATTTTTAAACTTATTTTAATTTGGTAATTCTATATTTTCAACTGTGCTAAATTTTTATAATACAAAGCTTTGGTAATGTAGAAGTAATTTTAATGTCATCTCTTCGTAAAGTAATGTAAGATTTCTAAATTATATGAAATTAACGAACAATTTATTTGAATTAATAATATTTATTTTTTTAACAAAATAGATGAATTTCAATTATATTAATATATTTTTTAATAAAAACTAATATTTATATCTTTAAATTACATCAGCTTCAATTATCGAAGACTTCAATTTTTAATAAGTCTAATTTTTACACTTATATTAAAAATATGTATACTTCGTCATAATTTTTTTAATTTCATAAGTATAAATGATTTTACAAGATGAATTTTAAATACATCTTGAGATCTATACTATTTGACTAATTTTATTGTAAATTCTAAAAATATCATTGATGAGTGGCTTGTTCTAAATTTGCAAAATCAGCAGGATTGGCATTTGGGAGATGTTGACTAGCATTGTCTGTTTGGGATCATTGCTTAGCGCTTGTGGAAAAACCGCAATATTTTTATTTTTCAAGGTACTTCATGGAGTGATAATGAAATTATCAAGGAGTCGTATAGTTGGGCAAAGTAATATGTTTCTACTAAAGGGGGTAAGACAAACGTCCCACAAGGTAAGTTTTTGCCTCTTTTTTTAACTAATGACTATGTCCTTTAAGTATAGATGGCTTCCGTTCTGGAGGAAGCTAGATTCGCGACGACAGGGGGAATAGTACGTGATCGAGGTGGAGATTAAATTCTTGGATATAATAAATATTTGGGGAGCTATTTTGTTTTTTATGCTAAGTTGTGGAGTATTCTGGAAGGCCTGTCTTTGATTGTGGAGCGAGACTATGACAGTGTATCAATTCAATCTGATTGTCTTGAAGCATTTATAGCTATTCAAAAAGGATCTTTTGAAGGGTCCAACTCTGCATTGGTTCGAAGAATTCATCAAATACTATTGTGTTTTAAACAATGGGACATCAGACACATTTTTGGGATTTTTACTTAAATATTACAAAAAAATAAAAAATAACTAAAATATTATATATTTTTTATTTACGAAAATATTACAAAAATAAAAAAACAGAAGAAAAAAAAGACTGCGTGATGTGACAACACCCTAAAGGTGTCATTTTCATAGGCGGCACCAAAGGTGCCATTCCCATGGGCGGCACCACTCGTGTTATAAACACGAGATCCGTCCAGCTGAAGGAGAAAAATAATAAGAAAAATAAGAGAAAGAGGAGGTGCTGCGGAAAAAGAGAGAAAGAGAAGAGGAAAAAAAGATTTTTTTTAAAAATAATTGATTATATTTTTTTTAAAGTAATAAAATGCCGAGAAAAAAATACAAACAAATGGCCGAAATAAAGAGTGTACTAACTTTTTTAAAAATTCGGAAAAAATTAATACAAAAATTTTAAACAAAATGTACTGAAATAATATAAAATAATAAAATACGAAAATAATATATTTTTTAGAAGTAATAAAATTCGGGAAAATAATACGAGCAAAGGGCAATAATAAAGATTTTTTTACACTAAATTAATTTAAAAAACATACTAAATTAATAAATTTCAAACATAATGCACTGAAATAATGTAAAGTTATAAAATTAGAAATTATGATTTTTTTTAAAGTAATAAAATGCCGAGAAAAAAATACGAACAAATGACCGAAGTAAAGAGTGTTTTACTAACTCTTTTTTTCAACTTGCAGGCATCGCAATGGATCCATTGATTAAACCGAGTAGACACATATCTGATGCGGCTAATGAGGCAGTATGATTTTATTATTTGTTAATCACGGGTTCTATTTATTTAAAAAGGATATACGTAATATATAGAAATAAATCATGTTATCGTAATATTTTTTTGTAATTTAACTGGATTAGGACTCGTACCGAATAATAAGGGGCCGTGTGAATGGTTTAAAGAAAGCTCCGGATGCACGATTGGTGCCGTACTTGGAGCAAGCCGGTTTTGGGACAGCAGCATTGATCTGGACCTCCGGCTTGCGCTATGATTTATTATCTGCGCTAGTGGAGCGGTGGCGCCCGGAGACCCACACTTTTCATTTTCCGTGTGGGGAGTACTCATGCTCGATGGAAACAACAACAAGGTGCATTTGATGTACTTGCCCCTATTAGCTGATTTGTCTAGTGTTCGCTCGTATAGGTGGGGCTCCGCCGTTCTAGCAGTGTTGTATCGGGAGCTTTGTCGGACGACAAACTCGGATGTTGTAGACATGGGCGGATGCCTCACATTCCTACACTTTACTCGTATTATTTTTCCGAATTTTATTACTTCCAAAAAAATATATTATTTTCGTATTTTATTATTTTATATTATTTCAGTACATTTTGTTTGAAATTTTTGTATTAATTTTTTCTGAATTTTTAAAAAAGTTAGTAAAACACTATTTACTTCGGCCATTTGTTCGTATTTTTTCTCAGCATTTTATCACTTTAAAAAATATAATCAATTATTTTTTTTTAAAAAATACCTTTTTTTTTCCTCTTCTCTTTCTCTCTTTTTCTCTCTTTTTCCGCAGCACCTCCTCTTTCTCTTATTTTTCTTCTTATTTTTCTCCTTCAGCTGGACGGATCTCGTGTTTATAACACAAGTGGTGCCGCCCATGGGAATGGCACCTTTGGTGCCGCCTATGAGAATGGCACCTTTAGGGTGTTGTCACATCACGCAATCTTTTTTTTCTATTTTTTGTTTTTTTGTAATATTTTCGTAAATAATATATATATATAATATTTTGGTTATTTTTTTATTTTTTTGTAATATTTAAGTAAAAATCCCCAAATTTCTAGAGAGGAAAATCAGGAAGCTGACCATTTGATCAAATTGGTCCGACATAGAGATTATGGGTTATGTCTGCTTGCGATCTCTCTGTTAGAGAGGATGGTCTAGCTTTTGTAATTTGCTTTTTTTTTTCTACTTTTTCACCCAAAAAAATTCTATATTAAAGATAATTCAGTAAATATGGATTTCATTAATTAAATAATATAACTTTTGTAATTAAATGAATCAAACAAGATAATAACATGCCTAGTAATGTATTGAGTAATTTTACATTTCGATAATCCTATTACAAAAAGTAGTATTACGTTCCATGAATTAAATGACCCTTTAATATATCGGGATTACCAATGAGACCTTAACATTATTGATAAAGGTCAGGGTCCTAGAATTTTGAGAGTTTAAGAATCAAGCCTTACCTTATATAAATCATTTTCAAAAATATTCTAATTTGATACCGAATATATTTTGATTAATTCAAATGTGCTTTATAATGATTAGTTTTGATTATAATTGATTTACATTTTTATTATTTATAATTATAGTCATAATTATACTTGAAATATAAAAAAATATTGAACTCTTAAATAAAGTTACTTTATATTTATTATTGGATTATAATATAATGTAATGGGAATTTTTAACTTCAACTCTGATATATCAAATAATTGTTTTTTCTTTTATATTTATTTGTAAAAGTACATATGAATTCTCATATGACAAAATAAAAAAGAAAAAGAAAAAATTGAAAATAAAAACAAGAGGGGTAATAATGAGTGGAGAGTCGTAAGGCGCACAGCCAAGGAAGGGCGTGGGGGCGGGAGAGAATCGGTCCAAAGTGCAATACTCTTACTTTCTTTCCGAAACGTGGCCGATTCTACATTTCTCGTTCCAAGCCCATATGCACCTCACATTATTCCTCTCTAATAGATGGCCTAATTTTAGATTTCATATGTATAAAAAATTGTTAATTTCCAATGTTCTAATTAAGTGCTTAAAATATTAATATAATCAGATTTTTTTTTGTCAACCTAATCAATAGATTGGGTGTTAATTGCTCACTTTAACTTAAAAATATATTTAAAACATATAAAATAAACTGTAAACACATATATAATTATCGCTCATTCTAAATTTTATTAACACTGTTTGTTCCTTTAACGCTTTAAACTTAAATTGTTCATGCATAGGCACACGTGTTTGCAATTTATTCACGTATTCTAAATATGCTCTACATCATGTTCGAACTAGTACTAAATACCTAAATTGATGACTACATTGACAAAAAAACTTAATTAATACGATATTAATATTTTAAAAATATTCTGAAATTTATTAATGAAAATAATTTGGAAACATATAAAGCAATTAACCCTTAAAAATAATTAAAATATCTGTCTTGAATTATTTTCTCAAAAGAGTTTGTAAATCAAACCATAAACCCATCCTATATTATGTAATATTTAGAACAAAACCTCTATAAAAATGTAAACAATCTTATGTGGAACCTCTATATGCACCTGCCTCCATCGCACCACACTGCCGCTAGTTGCTGCCCAACTGATACAACTACTCACGCCAAGGACACGCGCTGCTACTGTGTGTTGCTTCAAACATGTGCGCACCCTTGCTAGTAGCACACCCTTGCCTAACGCACCACACTATCAAGACACCCTCCAACCATCCCTAAACTGACCTCTTTTGATTTATATTTATTTTCTTTGAGTTTTAATTTTTATACAAAGATGGTAAGAAAATTTTCTTTTAAATTTTAATTTGTTTAAATTATTTAACTTTTCAATTTAGTTTGAACTGTTAATATTTTATACTAATTGAATTTTTGAGAAAATATTTGTTTCCATCTTATGTTTAGGTTAATCATGCTTGGCAAAAGAACTCATGCCTCTGTCTAAATTGACGAATCACAAAACAAATTTCACTGTGAAAAAGCCAAAGCGAGATACGAAAGCGTTTTCAAGAATCAATAAATGCACCTAAAAAAGGACTTACATTGAAAGAAAGCAACTATATCGATTTCATGGCGCGCATTCGACAAATTGCTGAAGCTCTTAATTGGGAGTTGTTTTGTGAGAAAAGACCTAGTGCAGATGAGGAATTAGTTCATAAATTTATGCAAATTTGACTTCAAGCGAATTAACGGAAGTTTTCGTCTGAGGAATCAAGGTACCAATAAGCTCAAAAGCTATTAATGAATTCTTTAAATTACCTAATTTCGAAGACGACGAATATTCTTCCTTGATAAGAAATATTGAGACTGAAAATATGCAAGAATTCTTGAAGAACTTACAGTTCCATGTTCTAAGTGGATGTGTCAAAGCAAGGAATTCACATTTGTCGTAGAGAATATTTGACACCACTAGTGAAGGTATGGTTCTATTTCATTCGGTTCAGTCTTATGCCTATTTGACATGGGACTAAAATTTCATTAGAGCGGATGGTCTTATTATACTTAATTTTAACTACAAAGACCATTGATATGGGAAAAATCATTCTAAGAGAAATGTGAAATTGTGCCGCTAGACATTCTAGCCCAGCTTACTTTCCCTTTAAGATTACAATTTTGTGCTTGAAAGTTAAAATTCTTGCAAACGTAAAGAAGAGAGGTTATAGCTAGGGCGCAATCACAGATTGAGGCCTCTACTGAATAGTTGGAGACTCTGTTCTACAACAACAAGTTGAAGAGAGTGAGGATCCCGAAAAAGAAGAAAAATAAGATCTCACAAAGATCGAACCAATGAGTCAGCTGAAATCCCTAATAAGGTAGAACTAATGGAACCAGTAACAGAACCTGACGTCCCAACCTTAATGTTTAGAACTCAATCGCCTCGCCCAGATCTTCGAGATGAGCTATCAAAGTTGATGGTCATAATGCAACATATGCAGTGGCAGCAACAAGTTTACTGGATATATTCAAAAATATGGGATGACTCAATGAGAAACGCTATTACAAAAATATTCAATGACCCGTTTATTTTTGTGCCTGAGTTTCCAGATTTTATATTTGAACCATGGAGTCCAATGTCGAAGAGGGAACAAAGTAATTCATGTAAAAAAAAAAAGATGATGGAGCAAAAGATGAGTTGGATTCTAAAGGATCTGCAAATAAATAAGAAATGGGGGATACCTTATGTTATTTTCTTTCCTAGGTTATTTTAGGATTAGGATATTTTAGGATTTTTAGTTTTTCACATAATAAAATAAGAGATGGAAATCGTGAATAAAAATGAACAAGTTTTTATAATAAGAAGTGTGGTAATAGATATATACATGTCTAGGATTGGATTTAGAGAGAGCTTGGTACTTAAGCAAACAAATTGAATCGCCTCCTCTTTTCTAGAATCCTACCTAGTGTATAGTATCTATTCACTTCTAACAATGAGGACATTGTTCATCTTAAGTAGGGGGACCAAAAAAATTGAAATTATTTCCTCTTAGAATAAAATTTTCTTTTAATTATGATTAGGTTATATTTTGTTCAAAAATATGAACTTTTGTTAAGTGTGTTAAACTTCAGTATGAATAAAGTTCTATTATTTCAAGTAATTGTTATGTTAGTTGAATTATGACATAAATGTACTTCTAATAAAGTATATAAATCATACCATAAAAATTTTGAGTTCCTTAGGAAAGCTAGGCATGCATGAAAGTTTAAGTCTCTAGAATTGACTTAGTAATTTCTTGAGGCGAAATCCCAGGAAGCATGGAATGTTAAAAATGATTTAGGTAACTTTTGTTTGGACCGTTTGAGCTTTTCAAGGTAACCTTGATAAATTTTTATCCCTTGAAACTCAACTTTGAGACTATATGGCCTAATTTTATTTGAACCATTACAATATTTAGCCATCACTTTTCTCTTAATTATCTTTAAATTGTCCCAAACACTAGACTCAGTACTATTTAGAATATTATTTGAAAATAAGTTTGGGGAAGTTGAAAAGAAGTATCAAATGCTCAAAAAATTGTAGTACATACAACAAAATGCTCGTGAAAAAAAAAGAAAAGAAAAGAAAAAGAAAAAAAGAGAGAAGAGCATATGTACTTGAAAGAAAATAGATGTATAAAAGAGCATGTGAAAGAAAAATAAGTTGGTATATTGAACGTAAGTATTTTGAATGTCTGATTGAAACTGAGTCTCAGGTTTTAAGCCTAAATTTATCTATCTTTTACCTACCCTTAGCCTAGCCACGTTACAACCTATTTAAAAGACCTATTGATTCAAGTTCCTATGCTACCTACATTAGTGGAGAGAAATTGCTATGTTCAACATATAAAGGCATAAATTAAACTTGATGACTGCTGCTTAATCTTAAATAAGGGAATAAAATCAAATTGGTAGGGATTTAACATGTCTTTATTGAGTAAACATTTAGCCTATTTTTACTATCATAATAATAATTGAGGTTAATTTGAATGATATGTATACTTAAGTAGCATAAATATCAAATTTCTTGTTCTTGAGCATAAGTATACTAAATTCATAATTTTGGAAAGAATGTTGTTCTGAAGGAATTTTTCAAAGGTGTTTTCAGGAGATTCTCTTTAATTTGTGCATTACTTAGGACAAGCAATGAATTAAGTTTGGGGTGTGGAAACATGAAAATATACACACTTTTCATGCCCTTTTTAACTTTAATTTATGCAATTTCATAGTAATTCTTGTTGAAAAATATATAATAATTATAAAATAATTAAATTTTACTTAAATTATTAACATGTTTAATTTTAATTAATTTTGATTTATTTTTGATAGATTCGCACAAAATGGCGAAAGTTGGCTCGGCAGACACTACTTGAAGAACAAAATCGAGAAGCAATTTTGAAGCATCGAGACGAATTAATTTTTCAGCCTAAGATGGCCCAAATTATGAATATTAGTTCATAATATAATTAATTTTAATTTTAATCTAATTAATTTTGGGTTAAATAATTATTATTAATTAATTATGAAATGAGGTCTAGTTGTGCTAAATCGAGAAGACCGGTCCAACCAAGCAATAGGGTTGCCCAAAACCATCACACATGCTAATCCAATCAGCTTATTTAGATGATTATTTTTCTTGAAAAAAAACCCTTGAAGTCTCTTTGAATTTGCAGTAAAACCCCTCCACTTATCAAGCTTTTCTAGATATGCCCCTAGCTAAATTTAGCAAGTTTGAAACCTTCAAACTTGTCACATGTGTGGTCGGCCATGCGGGAAGTCTATGGCTGCTGATTTTTGATATTTTTAGAAGCCTAATCAACCTATAAATACCCCCACTTGGCTGCTCATTTGAAACACACCTCTCATCCTCTCATTCTTCACTTCTCTCTCACACTCTTTCTTCAAAACCCTTCCTTTGTTCTCCATTCCATTTCCCTTGCCGATTTCCCCTCTTGAAAAAGAGCCCTTCAACCATCATTGGAAGCAGCATTCAAGTGCTCATAGAAGCCTCGGTTCAACAAGAACAAGCGGTGAAGGAGGAGCAGAGCAAACTAGTCAAGCTTCGGAGAAACACCGGATTTGATTCTAGTTCCCTATCCTTTAATTTTTATTGTTGTTGTTATGAACATGTTTATGAATACCTATTATGTTGATATGTTTAATTTAATTGATATTTCTTAAATTTAATTCGTGTTAGGTTGATTTCATTTCATCCAATTAAGTTATTAAAATTATGTTTGTGTTGTTATAAGCCTTGGTAAGTTGTTTAATTAAAATCATGATTAAGTTATTCTTGCATTATAATTGTAAGGTAACTAATGAATTAATTATTTAATCGTGTTGAAATTGTAATTAATTGACACAATACTTAATCAATGCATGTTTAATATTCTAATGTAGCTGAGGGTTAAATTAGTGACGGTATTAGACGATATATTAGCCTTGCATAACTTGCAAGATTTTTGTGATTAAAATGTTTCAAGGTAGGAATACATTGTTACCTCACTTAATATTTTATGTGCTTATGAAGATTGATTAATTGTTTGAATTGACATTAGAAAATGTTCAAGAGAAAAGTTATTTTAATAAGTTTGTATGAGTAGTAGTTAGCAAATTACCGAGTTGCCGTGAATTTATTTGTAACAACATGAACATGAGTTTAGCAATTCAAAGTTAAGAAATGTGATTAATCTAACACAATTATGTCATCTTGATTAAACCCTTCTTTTGAAACCGTGCATTGTAACTTTTATTTTTATTCTATTTTATTTTACTTAGTTTTTAATCACTGCTTCAAAATCAAATTATTATTTTTCTTCACCAAAGTATTTTTAATTGCATTCATAAATAATTTTCTTGTACAATCCTTGTGGGTATGATAACTCAACATTTACTTGTCACTTTATTACTTATTGCGATTGTGTACACTTGCACATTTCCATCATTCCACATTTACACTTTATTGGGCTACAACACTATGCCATACATAAGTCGTATACCTAACATACCAACTTTCGATTCTATTACCAATTGAATTCAAAATTTTAACATATCAAAATATACGAGTTACATACACATATATAGTTACTTCCTCAGGTTAAGGTGAGTCACTCCATGAACATCGCAAGTGAATAAATTCATAAACGAATTTTAGATAAATTCAATTTGGGTATTGTACAATGTATTGTCAATCTTGACAATCACATACCTATTCATGCACACACCTATAACCAATTTACCACATGTAATCAAGCATCCCAAAGTACACCAAACCATACAATAACAAGCTATCCAAATAGGTACATATTCATTCAACCAATATGCCTAAAAGACACCTCAATCACAACAATTAAACATGTATAACTAAATGCTTAGTTTAGCCAAAACTTACCATTTTGTACACATATCAAATCCATACTCATATGTACCTAATTTACCATTTAACATTTAGCATCATAAGCCATAAATACCAACTAAATTTTAAATACCAAAATGACCATGTTCAACTTCCATCATCAAAGCATCATAAAGACTATAAAGTCATCCATCAAAAGGCCACATACTCATATCCACATATAAACCATTTCAATCATTCAAAATACCAAATTTACAAGTCAAAACATAAGGGCTAAAATATCAACCAAAAACACCTATACATGTGCATATTTATCCAATTATCAATTAACTTGTTACCATGCCAAAACATAACATAATTGCTACATAATCACCACACCATATTAGATTCATGCCATATCTAGTTGAAAACCTTTCCAAAGCATACCATATCTTGACCATGTTGAGGTCAATTCATTATATATCTCTTTGGCCATGCAAACATGTTTTAACACATTATCAAATTAACACTTATCAATAAGACACCAAATGTACCAAGCCTACATCACCCAAAATGACATATACATGCCAAACACATCAACTAACATCCAACTAATCATCATCCATAAGTTCACCTATACATGTCATTATAACCTTAACCAAGACATCAAAATCTATCAATATAATCATTGGATAGTGTGATGGATCTCCGACTAGCTTCTTACTCGATCAATCTTCCGATAATCTAAAAAGTAAGGGAAAACAATTATGTAAGTAATGAATACTTAGTAAGCTTGTATAAACTTTAGTCATATCAATCCATTTCAAATATGAAATTTATGCATATTAAGAATAATCCTATACTGATACCGCAAGATTCATGAAACCATATTCAACAACTCACAAGGTGAATAAGTCCACAACATCACATAGACATATCATCCCTAGCATAGTAGGATTTTAAATAACTTTAAACCCTTTCAAATTTTCTTATTTTCATTTTCATTTCATTACTTTCCATTGCATTTACTTTCTTTAACTTAAATAACAACATCAGTTCACCACATCATTCCCCTTTTCATCATTTTACGCTTCAAATATGAACTTACTATTTCATTACCTTTCCACACCCGTGTCATATGCATAACATACAAGAAATAAGCATATCATTCAACCATAGCCACAAGCTAATGCATTCAAATATAGCGCTTTTTGAATTAATCACATGATAAACCATTTCATAAGAAATTGCATAATTTAAACCTTACCATTCTTTTATGAACACAAACATATTTCCATTTGAGCACTTACCATTTCAATGCAACTTATAAGTAAACATAATACCATTCAACCAATAGCTTGGCACATACCTAAGCATCAAACAACAACACATGTTAGCATACTTGAACATATTTCATATAAATTCAACATTGATAACCATTTATTCTCAACATGTAACACTTGAGTTTATTACTCAGCTCAACTTACATAATTTCCATGTATCATAATATCTAAGATCTTCATATATGTACATGTCATGATACATATCATTCTCTTACCGTTTCTTATCTGAATAATGCCCGTTGAACCATTTAGAATATCGTTGGATACTCAGGATAGCTCACTCATAGTGTGCTAACTTATATAATTGTAATCCGTCAATCCCTTTACATGTATGCTCACATGAGCTGTGAATAAGTATGCTCACATGAGTTGTGAAAATGGGCCTGCTCACACGAGCTGCGGGTCGAAATGAAGCTACACGATGCTGCTCATACGAGCTGTGGAGTATCTGCAACACATGCCGAACCTCAGCCATCGGTAGGATGTTCAGGACTAGCATCCGAATCATGTAAACTCTAATGACATGTCATTTGTATCCTACGAATTCCTAAGGTTCAAACGAGGCTCGATAATCGTCGTAAGTCGTTGGATTTACATCGTTTCATAACACGGTAAATTGTATACTAACATATATATATTGATTTAATCACAATATAATCACATATTAACATTCATTTTAATCAAAATTATACAGAATGCAGTTTATACGAACTTTCCTAGCTAAACTGCAGAAATACCAAAGTTCAAGAGCATTTTGGTAACTTTTATTTTGCTCGATTTTTCACCCGATCTGGCTCTAAATTAATAATTTCATTCAATTTATTAATTTAGACAGTAAAACAATGTATTTCATGCAATTTGGTAATTTTTGAGATTTTTACAAAATTACCCCAAAAGTTTTACTTTTATTCAATTTAGTCCTTGCATGTAAATTAACCATTTTTAATACCAAATTATAACAATTGAATATTCATGGAACCGATATCAGCCTATATTTTTATTAATTTCACATCAAATCATTGTACTTTTACTATTTTAACAATTTAGTCCTTAATTAGAAACTTCATCAAAAATAACTTAACAAAATACTTTTAATTATCAATTAGCATTCCAAATTCATCATTTAACATCAAAATTCAAAAGATTCATCAATGGAAATATTCAAAATCTTTAACAGTTTCAAAATAGAAGGTACGGGCTAGCTGGTTGCAACGATCTCAAAAACATAAAAATTACAAGAAAGGGGGATAAATCGGACTTACATGCAACCTATGAAGCTTGGCCGAAGCTTGAAGGTCCAACAATGGCTTTCTCCTTTCTCAAATTTGGCAAAACATAAAAAGAAAAAGATGGTAAATGTTACTTTAATTATTTACCTTTTAATTTGTTTTATTTTTAATTAATAAAACATGCATATTTTCATAATAAGACAAAGCCAACCAGCCACTCATATGTAATATGGTATATTTACCATATTAGTACATATACTTTCATTAATGAAGCCATTTAATAACTCAAATCAAATAGCGATCAAATTTTTCATCTTCTACAATTTAGTCCTTTTTAATTAATTAACCATCGAAACGTTAAAATTTTTTAGCAAAACTTTAATACCACCTTAATGACACTTCTTAAATATTTATAAAAATATTTATGGCTCAGTTTATAGAAACGAGGTCCCGGTACCTCATTTTCTAAAACCATTGACCTTAGGGTCATACCACTTAAACTTAATAAACTACTTATATAACATAACTTATTAAATCAAAAGCCTTTTTAAAACCATATTTGACTTGTAAATATTAAATAACAATATTTATTAACTTACTCAATGGATTTGGTGGCCTCGAAACCACTGTTTTCGATACCACTGAAAAACAGGCTATTACAACATGTGATTAGACATTTGACCTTAACACAAATAATCCGACTCTACAAAGCATTTGGTCACTTACCCCAATGAAGGAATAGACCCTATTATTCTTAATTCACCGGAAGATTAGTCGTTACCAAATCTTCAACTAAACAAAACCGTGCAACAAAATCGATTGATCTAAAAGAAAAACTCATTTCCAATCTTACAAAACACAACTTACTTCCATCAATTAGGAGACCTTACCGAAATCTAAAACACGCTCGACCACAACACAATGAGGTGTTACCAATCAACACCACATAACAAGATGACAATGAGAATTTAGAAGGCAAGAAAAGAAAATTAAAAAGAAATCTTTAGGAAATCAAATGATATTGGCACAACTGTTGCTTTACTGTAACAAAAGAAAGAATGAATGACAAGGAAAAAAATGTGAGAGTGAGAGGGGGACAAACTTAGGACGGAAAAAGATGAGAGAGGGAGAACGTGGGATGAGTGAGGCAGTGTTTTGGGGAGAAAAATTCTCCAAAAAGAATATTTTATTATTATTATTTAAAACCAACCACTAAATTTGTTAGTTATCCTTATCACATTTTCCCAAAATCCAAATGCAACCCACTTTCAAACATATGGGCTACGCAGACAGGGAAGAGCAATAATAATTTAGCTGTGCACGCATAGAATTCGAATATGGGACCTCCAAGTAAGCTAAAGCCTTACCATTGAACCAACAGACTTATTCTTGTTAACAAACACTTAAAATCTAAAATAAGCCAAATATTCTAAGTTATAGGTTGGGTCAAAAATAAAAAAAGTTCAAGAGAAGGGATTTAAACACATGACCTCAGGCACATAACCAGAACAATTAACCACTAAAGTAGATAAAATTACTTGACATGATTTAACAATTCAAAAATAAAAATTTTAGGGCGTTACAACTCTCCCCTACTTAAAGAAATTTCAGCATTGAAATTTACCTAACTCAAACAAATGTAGGTATTGCTGACGAATCAAGTCTTCTGGTTCCTAAGTGGCTTCCTCAGTACCATGATTACGCCACAGAACCTTAACCAAAGGAATACTCTTCCTTCTCAAGACATTTACCTCTCGATCCAGGATCTCCACTGGCTCCTCCTCAAAATTCAAATCCAGCCTCACCTCAATCTCCTCAATAGGCACATTTTGAGATGGAGTAGACTGATATCCTCTTAACATGGAGACATGAAAAATTTCGTGTACACAGTTTAACTCCAGAGGCAAATCCAATTGATAAGTAGTTGGCCTCAACCATCTTAAGATCTGATAAAGCCTAATGAACATAGGGCTCAACTTGCCCTTATGTCCATACCTGAGAACCTTCTTCCATAGAGATACCTTAAGGAAATCCTGACCTCCCACAACAAACTCAATCTCTTTTCTCTTAAGATCCATATAGGATTTCTGTTTGTTAAAAGTTGCCTTAAGTTTATCCAGAATCAATCTAACTTTATCCTTAGTCTCATTAATCAAATCTGGACCCATAATTTTTCGTTCACCCAACTCAGTCCAACACAGTGGAGTGCGACACTTACGCCCATCCGAGCCTTGTAAGGTGCCATTAGAATACTAGCTTGAAAGCTATTATTATAAGCGACTTAGGCCAGAGGCAGAAATTCTTCTCAAATACCACGAAACTCTATAAAAAAACCCCAAAGCATATCCTCCAAAATTTGAATAACCCTCTTAGATTGTCCATCAGTCTGTGGAAGGAATGTTGTACTGAAGTCTAACTGAGTACCTACAGCCTCATGTAGTTTCTTCCAAGACCGATATGTGAAACGAGGATCTCGATCTGAGATAATCAATCTAGGAGCCCCATGAAGTCTAACGATCTCAGAGATGTATAACTTCACTAGCTTCTGCAGAAAATAATCAGTCCAAACTAGAAGAAAGTGAGTAGACTTAGTTAATCGATCCATAATGACCCATATAGAATATTTTTTAGTGGGTGCTGAGGGTAACCAACTAACGAAGTCCATGGTTACCCGTTCCTATTTCCACAATGGGATCGTAACGGGTTGAAGCAAACCAGAAGAAAGTTGGTGTTGAATCTTAACCTGCTAGCACGTCAAACACCGAGATACATAATCCCGAAGATCACGATACATTTTATTACCACTAGGATGCATAGCATAAGGGCTACTATGCATTTTTCACAGAATAGATTGCCCTAGCTCATTATCATTCGACATACAAACCTGACCTCTAAAGCACGAAACACCCTTACTATTAAACCCAAAATTTGAAGTCTTACACTCATCAATCAACTGAACCTAAACAACCAGAGAGTCATCTAGAAGATGCTTACCTTGAATCTCACCAATCCAGGCTAGATTAACTATAAATTCAACTAACAACCCACCATCCTCAAATCATACTTAGGTGAGCAAACATTGCCCTCAACTCATACATTGATCTCCAACTAAGAGCATCAGCTACAACATTAGCTTTACCAGGATGATACTCTATAGCGCAGTTATAATCCTTAAACAACTCAATCCATCTATATTGCCTAAGATTCGAATCCTTCTAAGTAATGAGGTATTTGAGGCTCTTGTGATCTGTGTAAATAATATAGTTTTCACCATACAGATAATTGATCTACTATAATTCAGTGTAGCAGATTAAACTAGTTTTCACACTTAAAGAGTCTGAATACAAGTATTTTCATTACAATTTAGTTAAGTTTCTTTAGTTTTACTTACATTCAATAAAATGTGGAAATTGCGTCTTTTATTAACCTTAAGGGCCGAATGAGGCCTAAGGGAGAGCTAACGTACTTTGTGAGTGTACAGGAGATGATTAGAAGGCATTTTAGGTCGATATTGGGTGCTATGTCACAATAGAGGAGGTCTGATGTTGCAACATAGGGAATAGAATGAAGAAAACACAAGTTTGCCTTCGATGTCGTGACACAGACTAGGGTGTCGCGACATACCCATAAAGATGGCTATAGAGGAGCATACTGGTTGCTATGTCACGACACAGGTCCTGGTGTATCGCGACATCAACTCTGTGATGGAAACTAAATACGAAGTAGGGATGTTTTAGTCTACACAGTCAAACTTTAAAGCTCAAGAATGTCAACTAACCCAGGGTTAAGGATGACGACCACTTGAAGGCTATAAATAGGCTCCTTTGGCACATATTATGACACCATTCCATTAACCTAGATTCTCTCTTTAGATTTAGTTTCGTTTTCTTTCTTTCTTAGGTTTTTCAGAGTTTAGCTTATTTGTTCGTTGCTTTCCTTCAAGAGATCTGATTTGTAAAGAAGATCAACTTCTCGGGAGTTGTGTTATCATTTATGTCGAAATCATTTTTTATTTGAAAAAGGGAATCGACTTTTAAAAATGAAAATGGGAGTCGCGACCGATCTTTTATTGAGGTGTGATCGGATCACCTTGAAAATGATTTTAGGTCTACGAATTTTGAGAAAATAAGTTCGGGAGTGGTTACGCACGAGGAAGGGTTAGCACCCTTGTAACGCCCAAAATTGGTATCGAATTGATTGTTAAGTTTGAAAAGATTTTACAATACGATCCTTTTTAAAAGAAAATTTGAATAAATTGAATTAAATGATAAGACACTCTTATTTCAAAGAAATAAAATGTCATACCCAGTGAGTTAGGGCGCAACATTTTTAATCTTCAAAATTAAGTTTATCTTTTGACTTTTAAAACCCATACATTTTGAGAAGGATATTTGGTTATTTGGGTCAAATGAAAAATCAAAACCTAGTAAGTTAGGGTTCAATTTCCCAAAATCCTAAATACTGAATATTGCCTTTATTTTTAAAAAAAATCCTTAATTCGAGGTAGCAAAATGTCATATCCAGTGAGTTAGGATTTAACATTTTGAAATCCCGAAAAACTTTTATTTAAAATTTGTATGATTTTATTGCAAAAGAAATACTTGGCTATCTAAATTCATCGAAAAGAATTGAAGCCCAGTAAGTTAGGGCATAATCCTCTCGAGAATCGTGAACACTGAGTATTTTTGAAAGTTTACGGAATAAAATGATTTTAGTGCTCTAATGAAACAAAATTTTTAAAACAAATGTAGTATGATTGAATAGTAATGTATAACGTAAAAGATATAATTTATAATCTAAATACACACTAAGGGATAATAAACAAGCAATAGATAACAAGAATAGCAACAACAATTTTAATCACATTATGCAAATATCAATATTAATATTCAAAAAGTAAACAAATCCATCATCAAATTTTTAAAAGATACACCAAGATAATACAAAAATATATCCTATATATAAAAGTTTTAAAATAAAAATATATAAGAATATTCAAAAGGTGAATTTTAAAACAGAATAAAAATAAAACATCAAAATATATATAAATTATATTAAATTTTCATAAATATATATATTAATAAGTGATGAATTAAATAATAATATGTCAAGTTTGAAAATAAAAGTATATCATGGATTTAAAAAAAATAATGTATGATAATTTTAAAATATGTTAGTAATAATTTAAAAATAATAGTATATTATTTTTAAAAAAATCATATTAATAATAAGTTTAAAAACAATGTCAAGCTAAATATTAAAATAATACTAGAAATAATGTATTAAGATAAGTATTAATTTATTTTAAAATTATACTATTGGAGGCTAAATTAGACATGAAATATAATTTAGAATATAGAATAATAATAATAATAATAATAATAATAATGGATTAAAATGAAATTGGAATTTAAATAAAAATAAAAAAACACTACAAATAGAAATAAAAAGGAAAATAAAGATAAACTAAATTTGTAATCGACATGAAAAATGAGGGACTAAAATAGCAAATAAGCGCAAAAATCTAAATATTCAAAATCAATCGTAGAAAACGACACTGTTTAAACTTTGATCCAAATGAAATCAGAATCAAATATGCGGTACAAATTAAAGAAAAATTGAAGAAAATCAAATTGAAGCTACACAAAACACAGAGGAACTCGTTGCGCAAATAGACCAATGAACCAAAATGCGTGGATCCTGCCCTTAGGTCGGGTCACTACGCGGATCTGAGCCTCTAAACGGCGTCGTCTCATGGCCACTGCAACAGGCTCTGAGCAACGTCATTTCTTTTGTCAAATAAAGGCTAAATTAAGCCTAAAATTAACAGTCCTCAATCATTTAAAAAAAAACTAAAAGAAAAACATGTTCCCCGCGCCGCTCCGTATAAAGGCTGTTGAGAAGCTCTCCAAACCCTTGCCCGACTCCGATTATGATGGAGCAAACAAAGATCTAGCTACCAGGTAATCTCTTCGCTTCCTAACCCTTTTTTTTATCGTACTAGAATAATGAACAAATAAGTAAATAAAAGAGAAAAAAAAGCAAAGGAAAGATTTAAAATCACCTTTCGAATACTCTGTTTTCATTTTTTCTTTGAATATTTTTTTTACTTTTATATTTAATATGCGTAAAAAGATATCGAATACATATTCTAATCAGCCTTTTATAGCCGAAATCAGTGAAAAAATAAAAATTGAAATATATTTTTACACTTTCTTATTTATAACTATTTTCTCCTATTTGTTGTGTTGCTTTTTTTTCTGTTAATCCTTTTCTTTTTCGTTGTTGGTTCGTTTGTTGTAGTTACGGGCATACGGAGGAGGAACGCACGTGCGCGGAGACGCAGCATGCGCGGGGAGGCCCTGGGCTTGACTGCGGCGCTGCTGGATGCTGTTGTTGCTAGGGTTTCTGTCAAGGTTGGTTTAGGCTAGTTGGGCTAGGGTGTTGGGCTTAGGCTAATTAGGTTTAGTTTACTGGGCCCTGTTAATTTTGCTGTAATATGGACATGGACTTTAATTTTGTAAATGGACTTTGGACTTGGTTTTATTTTTATTGGGTTTTAATCGGGCCCGGGCAAAATGGGCTATTACAATTTATATAAATTAGACTTTTCTTAAACTCTACATTCGATTCCTTCACCATGTTTTATTCTTCCATTTACTCCATGTTGTTTATGAAAGCCATGAGTAACTAATCCTTCTATGGGGGATTAGTGAGTGGAGGCTTAATCTATTAACTATTTTGTTAGGTTACTCAACGAATCAGCTATTTGGGAAAGGAAGAGCGTGAAACAAACCCTAGGCTTGACAACCCTGGAAAGTCATCAAGGCGGGAATTAACCCAAAATTGGTATTTCCCATCCATGAATACCTTCACCCCAAACCAATCTAGACTATGAGATTAGAAGATAAGTAGTCCTTCTCAACTCGTTATGTTAGTGGAAGATCGGAAGATCCTGCTAGAGTAGCGACTAGTTGGTTAATGAGGAACCCGAAACGATAGTTGATTGGGATTGCCGAAGCAAGCTAATCACCCATCATCAAATTTGATTTCTTCTACTTTTTCTATCTCTTGAAATTTAGTTTTTCTTTTATGTTATTGTCTTTTTATTATTAGTACTATAATACTCCCAAAAATTTATTATTTACGTTTCTGTACTATAACTTGATTAAAGTATTAATTAGATATTTTAGTTTGTCGGTTAAAATTGATCTAGCCTTCGTCTGGGAATGATCCTCGGAGTACTCACCCACTCTGTTGTAAAACTATAGTACAACTAGACCCATATACTTATGGATATAACCTTGTAATTCTATATTTTAAAGCAATATTCACACTCTAGACATTAGTACGTCCGAAGGTGATCAATAATGCCTTCAGATTTTGGGAGCAAAAACCACAACTGCTAACTCTAAATCATGCGTTGGATAATTACCGTAATGCAGCTTAAGTTGTCTAGAAGCATATGCCACTACCTTACCCTTCTACATCAAAACACAATTGAGATCAATGTGCAATGCGTCACTATACATGATAAACTCTTTTCGGATTTAGGCTGTATCAGAACGGATGCCTGAGTCAAAATCGACTTAAGCTTTTCAAAGCTTGCTTGCTGCTTATCAGTCCACATAAAAGGAACATTCTTACGTAGCAACTTTACCAAAGGTGCAACAATCACAGAAAACCCTTCCATAAACCTTCGATAATAACTTACCAAACTGAGGAAACTTCAAAGCTCTAAGACATTCTTAGGTTGTTTCCCCTCTAGAATAGGTTCTATCTTTTTCGGGTCTACTCGAATTCCCTTGACAGAAACTATATGTCCTAAAAATATAACCTCTTTTACCAAAACTCACATTTGCTTAGCTTAGCATACAGTTCCTTCTCACGGAGGATTTACAAAACTACCCTAAGGTGTTCATCATGCTCAACCTCAGACTTAGAATATATCAAAATTTCATCAATGAAAACCATAACAAATCGATCCAAATATGGCTGAAACACCCTATTCATGAGATCCATGAATGCATTCGGTGCATTAGTCAGACCAAAAGGCATAACTATGAACTTTAATGACCATAACGAGTCTTAAAGGTAGCCTTATGCATACTAGATTCTTATACCTTCAACTGATGTTATCTAGAACGTAGATTAATCTTGCAAAACACAGACACTCCTCAGAATTAATCGAACAAATCATTGATCCTTAGTAGTGGATATTTATTCTTTATTGTTAACTTGTTCAGTTGTCGGTAATCCACACACATCCTTATAGTACCATCTTTTTTCTTGATAAATAGTACCGGTCCTCCCCATCGAGATACGCTAAGTCTAATGAACCCTATATCAAGAAGCTTCTAAAGCTGCACCTTTAATTCCTTAAGCTTCTTTTGTGTCATGCAGTTGGGAGAAATGGACACTGGAGCTATCATTGGCAAAACTTCAATCCCAAAATCCACCTCTCGGTTCGATGGCAACCTAGGCAACTCCTTAGGAAAGACATCCAAAAAATTCGTAACTCTTCGAATACCCTCAATAGCAGAACTCACAACACTTGTGTCATATACATAAGCTAAATACGCTTTACAACCTCTCCGAGCTAACTTTTTAGCTACCATAGCGGAGATTACATTAGAGAGGTAATCTTGATGCTCACCTACCATAAAAATTTCCATACCATCCTCGATTTTTAGAGTTACCTTCTTTGTAACACAATCCAAACTGACTTGATGCTCCACAAGCCAGTCCATGCCAAAAATCATATCAAATTCCCCAAATGGTAACTCTATCAGATCGCTCAAAAACATTACCCCTGAAATCTCTAATGGAAACCTCCTATAACTCTTACTAACTTGCATTGACTGACCTAGTGGACTAATTACTAAAACCCTACTAAAAGTATCCTCAACAGGAATTCCCAAATTACTAGAAATAGAGCTAGCAATTATGAATGGGTGAAACCAATTTCAATCATAGCAAAATATGAATAAGTAAAAATAGTGAGCGTACTGACTATCACATCGGCCGCATCTTTGTCCTCACAACACCTCACCGCGTAAACTAAAGTAGGTTGCCTCGCCTTAGTCTGATTAGCACCTCTGTCTGGTGTCCTCTGTCCACGACCCATACCATTACCACCCCTAACCTGACCATAACCCCTTGGAGGTTGTTCAATTGCCTTCTACGACTAAAATCGGACCTTGAACCAAAGCTTGTAGCTACTCAACCTGATACGAACAATCCTTAATTTGATGTTTCATAGGCCTACATTGCAGACATGCTCCTATCCTACTCTAGCATTCCCTAGGATAACATTTACCATAACCACCACAAACCTTAATCCCACCAATATTAAATGTTGCCTCAACCTGTTGAGGCCTATCAAACCTAACCTATTTCTTAGGTCTCAAAGTTAAACTAGAAGAACCCAAATTCCTCTTGTTCTTATTATTTTCTTTTTCATGCTCCTTCCTCTCGCGCTCCACAGGTATAATCTCTTCAATAATCTTAGTCTTCTCTACTAACATTTCAAAGGCCCGTTCTTGCTGTTGAGCTACCAACACCTTCAAATCATACCAAAGTCCATCCTCAAAGCAGACACTCTTATCATAGTTAGTGGCTACCAAACTTTGAGCATACCCGCTCAGTCTCAGAAACTTGGCCTGATACTTGGCCATAGTCATCTCTCCCTACTTAAGCCCAATAAACTCTAACCTACGGGCCTTAATATATCTTGCCCCAACATTTTTTTCTAGAAGACACTTTCGAAGAATTCCCATGTCACACGCTCAGCCTGTATGCCCCACACAATAGACTACCACCACTAATATGCATCATCGTGAAGCAATGATACCACACCCTTTAATTTTTTATCTGAGGTACAGTCTAAATCATCCACGATTTTTTCAGTGGCCTCTAACCAATACTCGGTCATGGTCAGCCTAATCCTAATGACACCTTGAAACAGCTCAGCCCCATTAGAATGAAGTCGCCCAGTTACTGACCCACAATCCCCAAATCCATATTGTAATACCCCACACTCGAGTTTTTAAAGAATTCAAAGCCACAACCCAAGTTTTATACTTGATTCTGATACCACCAAATGTAATAACCCACACCTGACCTAGACTTTATGGCTAGATCTTGAGGTATTACACTTCTCGTTTGAAAACCCAATTTAAAATCTAGTTTTGGAAATCATGTGATCTAAAATTATTAATTTTAGCTAACCTCTTACGCGTTTTTAGAGAATCTCAAGTTTGAAAACACTTATTTTACAATAAAATCACTTAATTATTTATTTGGTATAGCAGTAGAAATTTTTAGAGTTTTATTTTTGAAAATCGAATTCTAATTTGATAAGTCGTACAATTTTGCAGTTTTACGTTAAAAATACAAAATTTTGGCAAAATGAACTAAAAGCATAAACCAAAGTCAAAAAATAGATTTACAGTCCAAAAGTCCAAAAATGAATTAAACATAAACCATTATATATTATTAAGCAGAAAATAATTCGAGCTCCCGTACGTCACCTAATGCTATGTTTGCTGATTACCTAAGAAGTCAGAAAAAATTAGGTAAGCTTACATAGCTCAGTATATAATTCAGCCCATACAAACAAAACAAATAGCAAATTCACATAGAAATAAAAAATCAAACAGAATACAAAACTTGGCGTACTATGCGATGCAACATAATAATCATACCAAATACGGATGACATGGCATATCATGCAATGCAACACTTAATACAGAACAGATACAAATCCTACCCTCATCGACTACTCACCATCTTCGTCCAGCCCAACACACCATAAGTGGTAATAAATACCCATCTAATCCCACACACCAATAAGTCAGCGTATGTCACTGTATAGAAATGTGCAGTCAATGTTGCCAAAATCAAATATGGGTGGTCAAGCCACCAAAAATGCAGTCTAATTACCATAACAGATATATGTGGTAAGACCACCAGATAAGGCAGATCGTTAAACTACCAACAATTCCTCCGTCACATAGATATCTCGCACCAATGGATATGCACTCACTAACCAGATATCCAGATGCACACAAATCATACATGCTGTACACATCAGAGCATGCTAACATGCTTTTAGAAATTACACATATAGCAGCAGAATATCACATTTCGTATATATTAGTTATACATAGCACATAACAGTCCCTGCGAAGTGGCTAACCTTGAAACGCACATCAAACACGACCCAAACTAATTTTTTTTGAAAATGGGCCTACATGCCTGTGTGGCCCACACAACAAACCTGGCACACGCTCGTATGGCTCATATGGCCTTGTACACGATCATGAGTTTTTTGGCTTAGTGCCATTCACTGATTTTTCGATAATATTTTTACACACCTAGTTGTTTCTAAAAAGCGACGTAATGACACAATCTAAACCCTAAAAACAATATTCAAAATAAACAAATTAGCAATGATCTACCAAAACTAAGCAACTAATACAGCTACAAGTGATTAGGAATTCGACCTTAACAAAAATAATCCGCCTCTACAAAGCATTCGGTCATTACCACAACGAAGGAATAGACCCTATCATTCTCAATTCACAAGAAGATTAGTCATTACCAAATCTTCACCTAAACAAAACCGTACAACAAAATTGATTAATCTAAAAGAAAAACTTATTTCCAATCTTACAAAACACAACTTACTTCCATCAATTAGGAGACCTTACCGAACCTCTAAAACATGCTTGACCACACCATAACGAGGTGCTACCAATCAACACCACAAAACAAAATGAAAACGAGAATCAAGAAGACAAGGAAAGAAAATTAAAAAGAAATCTTTAGGAAAACAGAAGAAATCGACACAATCGTTGCTTTATTGTAACAAAAGAAAAGAATGAAGAAGAGGGAAAAACAAACGTGAGAGGGAGAGGGGGACAAACTTAGGACGAGAAAAGATGAGAAAGGGAGAGAGTGGGACAGTTGAGTGAGTGTTTTGGGAAGAAAAAATTCTCCAAAAGAATATTTTATTCTTATTTAAAACCAACCACTAAATCTATTAGTTATCCTTATCAGATTTTCCCAGAATCTAAATTCAACTCACTTTCAAACACATGGGCGGCACAGACAGGAAAACTAAAATAATTTCACTTTGCACGCATGGGATTCAAACACAAGACCTCCGAATAAGTTGAAACTTTACCATTGAACCAACAAACCCATTCTTGTCAATAATCATACAGAATCTAAAATAAGCCAAATTGTCTAAGTTAGAGGCCGGGACAAAAATAATAAAAATTTAAGAAAAGAGATTTGAACACAAAACCTAAAGCACATAATCAAAACTCTTAACCACTAAGGTAGATCAAATTATTTAACATGATTTAACAATTTAAAAACAAGAATTCTAGGGAGTTAGGTATTTAAAAAAATTATAAGCCTGAATGACAAAACAACTACGCTAAAGGGACCATATCCCGACAACATAACAAGTTAGTTATATTACCTAGTACATCCCAGCAAATTAGACATATTAAAACATCACCATACATGCAAATTCATGCCTAAAAACTAATCAAACCATACCATTAGAAATCTCAACATTAAATCATATACATAAATACCAAGGTCACCATAAATGTCCATACATATATCAATATTTGAAAAGAATAAAAACAACTCATAAATCCAAATCAAATATCCAAAACAACACGACTAAAGCCTAAGTACAAGCCATAGATTATTAAAAAGCCAAAAAGTTTTTACAAATCAAAGTATACTCACTGAGAACTCTTTGAAATGATGTTGCACAAATACAAAAATCAACCTTCGAACTTTTTGTAACTTGCACATGAAACAAATATTCACACGCTGAGTTTTTTCTCAAAAGCTTAATGACGGATATTAAAATCCAAATATTCCACGTATGCTTGTTAAACAATATGCATACTAACAATTTATATATATATATATATCATTTCAAACAAATTAAACATGCTGAAAACAGTCTCGAAGTTTGTGTAAATTGCTATATAGGGCACGTGTTTCATTATTTACTTTATATTTGAAAATTTATAAAATAAAAGTAGGTTTTTTAGCAAAATTTCCTATGATTTTGTTAAATAAATTTTTTATTTTTAAATAAGTAAAATATTTAAGAAAATAATATATAATTACTTCGAGATTACATATATTTACGTGTTTTATATGCATACATCAACTTTGTTTATTGTTCTTCTAATTTTATTTTATACATACATAAATAATATATCATTACGTCAATGTTTATAGTTTAATGGTAATTAATTTAGGTTATTTGATTTTATTTTTTGAATTCTATTTTTTAGAGATTTTTATGGTATAAATTATAATAATAACTTTTATTAACTTATTTTAAATTGAAATATTTTAAATATAAATAAAAAATAAAAATATTATTTTTGTATTAACACTAAATTTAAAATTTATCATAATATAATATAACTTCGTGCATCACACCGAATTAAACTAATAAATTTTAATTTGATACTAATGGCCAATAACTTCCAAGAACTCTTCTTTCTGTCATTGTTTCATGTCTATTTTTCAATCAGTTTTCCTTGTCTTTTAGCTTCCTTTGGACTAAATTTTTAGCTTTATAATCTCCTCTAATTTTACTCAAATAAAAACCCTAAGGAGAAATTAAGTTGCATTATTGATGCAATCGAAATGGCAAAGCGAAACGACCAAGGTGTGACGAGGAGAGAATGATATAGTTGACATGGGTGACCCGGTGAATGAATCTGATGGGGGAAATCAAGCCTCATTTAAGGACATGCTTCTAGGTGAAGAGGGTTCTAGGAAAAAGAAGCATGACGATGATGATGAGAAGCTTCAAGATGGTGATGTAATAACGTTGATAATAGATGGTATCTTGTCTATATGCGTCTCAAAAAGGGTGCATTCCTTACGATGATTGGTATTTTATACATACATAAATAATATATTCAAAAAATGGAATTAAATAGGTTCATGCATATAATGGAGTGATACAAAAATGTTTGGTATTGATTAATTGTCTAAAATAATTGTTTAGATCAAGAATTGAATCAAACCAGAGATAATTAGGGAAAAATCAAAATTGTCGAATAGTCTTTGAGGATTCAATTTGCTTGTTGTTTTGACCAAGTTCATATGGAACTTATCACCTGATTTAATGTTATGTTGATTGTGTTATATTTTATTTATGTATTAGATTGAAATGAATTGGTGAATTTGGCATTTATAACACAAAAGGGACTGAAGTGCAAATTCATGAGAGTATTGGTTATATGAAATGAGAATTTTGATTGAATATACATTTTATATGAGATATGAATTGGTGTACAAGAATGATAATGTTATTTATACAGAAATGATTCCCGAGTGAACTTAGTAAAATGTTAGGATATGTATGGTACGCCATTAGGGTTATACGCATAATTAATCAAGGATTTTACTAGTTATTATGAGATCTAGCATTTGTTGCATATTCTCGAAGTATATCTCTCGTATGTTTAGCCCCGACGGGTAACATCGAATAACTTCAGCTTGTGTAAGCACTCGGTTATAATGTTAGCTTGTGTAAGTAACCCTAAAATACTATAAGCTTGTGTGAGCATTACGTTTTTATGTGTCCTAGTTTGTTTTACTATAGTTCCATCAGGCGAAGTTCAATTGATTGAAAATAAAGTTTAAATCATGAATTGAATATGAAATGGTATTGATGATGCTTGACATATAGATTGCTATGTAATTATGTTTCAAATGTTGACGATATTACGATTCGAGAACCTAAATAACATATTTGATTTGTGGTGATGTTGCATGTATAGATATGTATTCAAGTGCCAAGGAAAGTTAATTTGGTAGATAATAGAATATTTGTTTATGCTTAAATGATCAAGGTAAGTTTTAACTTCCATATGAGCTTACTAAGCATTTTATATGCTTACCCGTTTGTTTTCCCTTTTCCTTGTAGATTGTGGAATGCGTCAAGCTAGATCATTCGAAGCTCACACTATCCTATCACTAAACTGGTAGATGTTTTATCATTTTAAACCTAGAGCTATGACATGTATTTAGGTGTCTTGATGTATATAAGTCTTTATGAGTTGAATATGGTATTAAAATTGGTATATGTGATCTAGTTGTTGGTTTTGCATATGTTTTAAAAATACATGATTTGGTATTTGTGATGCCTAGTTGATTGAGTGTACTCTAACTTATATGTTTAAGGTATGTATAGCATATAAATTAGCATGTTTCAAGATGGTTTGATATAGGTAAATTCTTGGTATTTGGAGAATTTGATTGATTTGTATGCCATGGCAATGGTATGTTAAGTCTAATGGTTGAATAGATGATAAAAGTTGTTAAGAAGTTAGATGTGGTTATTTAAACTTGATTGATATGTTCTTGGAGTGTTTTGATTCAAATGAAGTTGGTAATTGATGTACAAGTTGATAAATTTGTTTGGAAGCATTGAAATAGGTACCAAATGGTTCATTTTTACCAAAATAGAGTCCACGTTCCAACGTCCATTTTTCCTCGTTGTAACACCGACAGACAGTATGTGACATTGCGAATGTAACACCCTCAACCCGGTCCAATTAATCGGATCCAGATCTTGGATAATACCACACGAATATAGACATAAGCTTAATCTACTTATGCAATTTATAGATAATTACAACTTATTAATTACAAAATTTTAAATTGAAATACATAAGTAAATACAATGAGTAATTGTAAAGTAAATTCAAGGTAATTAAATTGCAACAATATCTTATTTAAAAACCTAATCTATTACAGATACCCCAAAGCATGGATTTCTAGGTAACAATTTAAAATTTAAATGTGCCGCTAACTTGCTCTGTATGCATAATGACTCGATAAGTCACTTATTGGAGTAGTACTGGCATCGTCCCTCTTAGTGCAGAGTCACATCAATTTACCTGTAACATATCACACAAACAGGTATGTTCATAAGAACTTAGTGAGGAAAACATCCTTTACCTGCACAATTCTTGCACATTGTTACTGAAAAATTGTTATGGCGTTCTTATTTTTCTGGTCTTTCACCTTGTTTCTGGCGAATACTTTTCTTAAAATTTCATTCTTCAT
Organism: Gossypium hirsutum; assembly: GCF_007990345.1. NCBI lineage: Eukaryota > Viridiplantae > Streptophyta > Magnoliopsida > Malvales > Malvaceae > Gossypium > Gossypium hirsutum. Next base: position 24,326,964 of record NC_053445.1, on the reverse strand, counting down.
TCTCTATGGATACCACACCCTACTTTGAACTTATTACGTACCCACTAATATCTTCGATACATCATTTACCTCTTTCAATCTAATCTTTCATAAGTCTTTACCCATTTCCTTTACAGAGGTCCATTCGACCAAGACATTGTTACTCTTGTATATGTAACTTTAAAAGCAATCATTTTACCACAATTCATGTTTTATCACATGTACAGATAACAGGTACCTTCCTTCAGATATAAAATTAGAAAAATCCTTATTCAAAATATGGATCTTTTATTTTTTTCCCATCGTCCCTTCTACATCTCATCACTTCATTATTCACAATCGAATCATGGTCTTGGATAACACTTTATCGTACCCCATGAACACATTGTGTCTTTCTGATCTTTCTAATTACACTTACAAGCCATACTAATTGCCCTAAAATAGTTTAATACAAAATCCGCCACATGAATCATTCCTTTAGGGTACGTCATTGAGAGCCTTACTAGGACATGCCACATGGCCTCTGCTTGTAGACTTCATCATGTAAGCCCTTCTTTCAGGTTTTCATCTCAAAGGATATCATGTCAGAGTTTGCCACATAGGCTATTCATTCATAGTTCGCCATGAGGGCGGTTTTTAAGAGTGCACAACGAAGGCGTTCTTTATGGAATTTTGCCAGAAGGGCTTTCCTTTGATATTTCGCCATAAAGGCTTTTCTTTCCTATTTATCCACAAAGGCTTTCATTCATATTTTTCCACAAAGGCTTTTCCTTCTTGACATGTTTACGATAAGGATACACGAGAGAACCCTATTTGGTAATCACCGTCCTTTAGTTCCTTTAGGAAGGTGCCATGACTATGAGCTTTTCCTTCAAAATTCATATAAGAGGTCGTGTTTTTAGTCCCGACAGACCCCTTTAGAATCTACCGCAATGAACATACATAGGCTCACTAGACAGGCTCATCATACACCAACATTATTTAAGACTCAACACTTCATACATTAACATACACCTAAACTAATTCACATCTCTTTTCATATTTACTAGATATACCCATACAACCATCTTCAACATCAGAATTCTTAACACTTAAACTAGACAGATTCCACACAAAATATACATGTTATTCCCAACAAACATTCTTACTATAATTTTCTAATTTCAATTTCATAGTTCAAAAAATTCCTTCAAAAGCAACTCATGTGAACAATACACATGCAAGAGTCAGTTTAAGAACTAATCTGAAAGCCATGTATAGCAGTTTGAATTCCAAATCCAACCTTCATCAAGATACTGCAACAACCACTTGACATGGAGTAGTCATTGATAATATCCGGGATCTCAACATCATCTTAAAGAAATGTCTTTGGTTCTTCAAGCCTCGAATAACCATATTTTTTAATAAAGAAGAAGAGAACTTCCCTTTCCCAAACTTGAATATCCATTATTATAATTAAGGTCCTTATGGGAACTTGAAAAATGTCACATCATTACTGAATTGTCTTATCAAAAAGTCTACAACTTTCGAGAAACCTAATTGAGCATCGCCTTATCTTTTAACTACCTTGGTTCACATTTAGTTGGTTCTTAACCAACTTACTTTGTAATTTAACTTGCACAGTACCACAATTAACAGATGCACTATACCCTGACATAAACTTATACTCTCGATACCATTTTACTTGATCGATAATCTTATTCCAACTAACATCGCCACTTGACAAGGATCCTTTATTAATTTAAGCACATAACTGTACATGTCCACTTTATACGCCGAAAGATGCACTTGGGTGAAGCCTACTCCGCCAATCATACTACCTTAGGACTATACGCCAAACCTTGTACCCGCCAGAGCTGGGGTGTTACAACGATGTCCAATGGCCTGACATCATGACATGAAAAATTTCTTGGCGATGTAACAGCCTAAAAGAGATGATGTCACGACGTCAGCCCTGAAGTTTTAAAACTTTGCAATTTGGTCATATTCTGTGCTTGGGTCAATAAAAGAGCTTTCATAAGCTTAATTAAGATTTGGTTTTGATTGTTTAACCATAAATAAATGTGTTTGGCACTAAATTACATGTACGCATGAATATTTTACTGTAAATTAATTGTAGTTGCTCCAGCAACGAATGTAGTATCCTGTAGCTCAGACCCGACGATTAAGTTAGGTGAGGAGTGTTACATTTCGTGGTATCAGTGCCACAATTTAGTCAATTTTAGGATAGAAATGTAGTACTTGTTGAGTCTAGAAATACATGCAAAAATAACCTCTGATAGTGTCATTCCTTCTAATCTGAATTGGCTATGTTTTCTTATATAGATAAACCATGTCGGTCGAATCCAATCGAGCTATATTAGATGAATTTGATAGTAATGTTCTTTCTTTCAAACAAGGGGTTGCCCAAACTTTTGTCTTTTTGCAAGGGCTTGGAAGTGAGGAAAAATATACCTTCTTCCAGATGATGAATTAATGGTTCACCCAATACATGGGAGCTACCCCTTCAACTCCACAACCTCAAATACACCATCCTTCCCCGGTTGTGCCTCCTATGGCAACCCTCATCCTCAAGGTCCTAATTCAGTAATTGTTAACCTCCTTCTAATTGATAAACTTTGTAAATGTATAATGGAAGAATTTAAAGGTAAGAAAGACGATGACCCCGTGAAAGCCGAGTATTGGCTAGAAAATACTCTACGGGTTCTTGATGAATTGATGTGTTGTATCTTTACTCAAAAAGAAAGCATACTAGTGGTGGATGACTCTGTTATCTATTATTTCGAAAGATCGAGTAAATTAAAAGTTCTTCTAAACTAAGTTTAAAAAGAAGTATGTCAGTCTGTTGTATCTTGAGAAGAAAAAGAAAGAGTTTATGGAACTAAAATAAGGAGATATTTAGTAGCTAAATACAAATGAGAATTTATCCACCTCAGTAAATATGCTAGAGAACTTGTATCTATTGGAGCTAAAATGTGTACTCATTTCGAGTGGGGACTGAACGAGGATATACATATGTTAGTAGAAGCTCTAGAATTGAAAGAATTTATTTTTTTTAAGAAGGTTTAGAAAATTGAGGATATGCATAAGAAGAAAAAGCAAGCAAAATCTAAGATTCGAGATTCTGACAAATGGAGTATAACCAGATCTTTTTCGACTCCTCCATCTAAAAAGTCAAGAGATGTTCAAAGTCGTTTCACCACTTCGTCAGGGATTTCTGGTAGAGATGGGTCGAGACTGAGTATTTTATGACCACAGACTACACCGATAGCTAGTGTTGGAAGTGTTCGTAATGTAAATACACCGGTCTATGGACATTGTGGACGAAATACGAGGTTTTTTCACTACACCAAAATAGGCTTTTAGTGACATTTTTAGCGGCGTTTGGATAAAAAACGCAGCTAAAGATTGATCATTAGCGGTGCTTTACGAAAATCGCCGCTGAAAATAAGCATTAGCGGCGTTTTTGAGAAAGCGCCGCAAAAAACCTAAGCCCAACGACGCCGTTTTGTGAGCTTTTGTTGATTTAGCGGCGTTTTTAAGAAAGCGCCGCTAATGCTCAGGGCTTTAGCGGCGTTTTTGAGGAAGCGCCGCAAAAAAACCTAAGTCCAACGACGCCGTTTTGTTAGCTTTCGAGGATTTAGCAGCATTTTTAGGAAAGCGCCGCTAATGCTCAGGGCTTTAGCGGCGTTTTTGGGGAAGCGCCGCAAAAAAACCTAAGCCAACGACGCCGTTTTCTGAGCTTTCGAGGATTTAGCGGCGTTTTTAAGAAAGCGCCGCTAATGCTCAGGGCTTTAGCGACATTTTTGGGAAAGCGCCGCAAAATCACCTCAGTCCAACGACGTCGTTTTCTGAGTTTTCGGGGATTTAGCGGCGTTTTTCGGAAAGCGCCGCTAAAAATATTTTATCTTAATTGGTTTATTCATATTAAATAAAATTCAATTTATTTCTAATTGAATATTTAAAATCTTCAGAAAAAAGTAATGACACGTAGAAATAATTTGAAATAAAACACACGGAAAAATTAAAATACTATTATTTAAAATAATTGTAAGAGAGATAATAATAAATTTGTTTAGGGTTTTTGGTTTAGGGTATATGATTTATTTAAGATTTAAGGCCGGTTTAGGAGTTCATATTTTAAGGTTTAGGGAGTATGGTTTAGGGATTATGGATTAGGGGTTGGTATTTAAGGTTTAGGGGTTAGAGGGTTAAGGGATTCAAGGGTTAGGGGTTAGACGTGTTAGGGGTTAAAAGTTAGGGATTCAGGGGTCGAGTTAGGGTTTTGGGTTTAGATTAATTATTTTTTAATTTATATTTTAAATATGTTCTTATATAATTGTAAAAGAGATAATAATAAATTTGTTTAGGGTTTTTAGTTTAGGGTATATGATTATTTTAAGATTTAAGGCCAGTTTAGGAGTTCATATTTTAAGATTTAGGGAGTATGAATTTAGGGATTATGAATTAGGGATTATGGTTTAAGGGTTGGGATTTAATGTTTAGGGTTAGGGGTTAGATGTTAGAGTTAGGGATTTAAGGTTTAGGGATTTAGGGGTCGAGTTAAGGTTTTGAGTTTAGATTAATTATTTTGTTAATTTATATTTTAAACATGTTCTTATATAATTGTAAAATAGATAATAATAAATCAAATATATTGAAATTATGAGTATTGTTTAAATTATTTAAGAGATATATAATAGATAGACTTTATATGTATTGAATGGTTAATTTAGAGGGTTTAAGGTTAAGGTTTACTTGAGATTTGTTAAATGATAAAATTTTATACAATTAATTAATGCTTTTATATTTAAAAAAATTTAATCTAAATCATTTGATATATTTAAATATTAGTTTGAATAGAATTAATAAATAAGTTAAAAAAAAGTAATAGATTGATATGGATATTTATGCATAATTATTTATTTTGGAGAGGACCAAATTATAAGAAAAAAATACAAAAATAAAAATGATATGGATATATAGGTAATTATTTAATTTAGATAATTCTATCTTAATAATTAATTACAACCATTTTATCATTTGTTTTCTTATTAAAATATACAATATTTATTTTGAGAGTACTTGTTTTTTTTTATTTTATAAAAATTATTTTGTTCAAAATAAATCAATTAATAAAAACCAAAATAGCAAAATGGCGTCATTTTGTTCAAAATAAATTTTTTTTTGCAAATAGCGGCGTTTTTTATAAACACGCTGCAAAAAATAAATCAATTTACAATAAAATAAAATAAAAAATTTTTAATATAGCAAAACGGTGTCATTTTGTTCAAAATGATTAAAAATGCCGCAAAAAATAAATCAATATATAAAAAAATAAAATAAAAAATTTTAGCATAGCAAAACGGCGTCAATTTGTTCAAAATAAAATAGCGGCGTTTTTTATAAAAACGCCGCAAAAAATAAATCAATATAAAAAAACAAATAAAAAAATTTTAGAATAGAAAAACGGCGTCATTTTGTTCAAAATGAAAAAAAAATTTGCGGCGTTTTTAAAGGTAAGCAATAGCGGCGCTTTTATAAAAGCACCGCAAAAAATAAATCAATTTATAAAAAAATTAAAATAAAAAATTTTTAGCATAGCAAAACGGCGTCATTTTGTTCAAAATGAAATAGCGGCGTTTTATAAAAAACAAAATAAAAAATTTTTAGAATAACAAAACGGCGTCATTTTGTTCCAAATAAAAAAAATTTGCGGCGTTTTTTTGAAAAACGCCGCTAAAGGTGAGCAATAGTGGCGTTTTTATAAAAAACGCCGCAAAAAATAAATCAATTTATTAAAAAATAAAATAAAAAATTTTAAGCATAACAAAACGACATCATTTTGTTCAAAGTGAAATAGCGGCGTTTTTCAAAAAAACGCCGCTAAAGGTGAGTAATAGCGGTTTTTTTGCAAAAAATAAATCAATTTATTAAAAAATAAAATAAAAAATTTTAAGCATAACAAAACGGCATCATTTTGTTCAAAGTGAAATAGCGGCGTTTTTTAAAAACGCCGCAAAAATAAATCAATTTATAAAAAACAAAATAATAAAAAATTTAGAATAACAAAATAGCGTCATTTTGTTCAAAATAAAAAATTGTCGCTAAAAGTAAAAAATAGCGGCGTTTTTATAAAAAACGCCACAAAAAACATTTCACTTTAAAAAAATTAGCGCCATTTTATAAAAATTCCCCCCTCCGAAATCCCCAACTTTCCCCCCTAAAATCCCTAATTTCCCACAGAAAAAAAACCCAAAAGCTTATTCAACTCTGTTTCTTCCCAACTGAAGTCTTGTTTGTTCTTCATCTTAAAACTCTCAAATGGATAAAAGGGGTCCAAAATCAAAGAACCCAGAACCAGGAAACCAAGGAAACGATGAGAAAAAGAGCAAAAAGGGATTGCGACTATTAGCTCGAGTTAAACCATCTGAGATTTTCTTGAAATCTATAACCAAGGATGTTACCAATGTTCAGATTACATACCCTTGCAGGTTCTTTTTCCTGTTCCTTACTAATGCAACATATTCTGTTTTTTATATGATTAATTTTTTCGAAAACACTGTCATGGCTATGCAAACCGGAGTAGGTTTGTCGAAGATCTTGATCTTAGCCGGTGCCGGTACCGTTCCAACTGAATTTCTTACTTCAATTCTTCTTTTTTATCTTTCTTACTGTTTTAATTTTGACTCCAACTTGTTAATTTCATTTTCAGGTTATACGGGTGCTGTCCTCCTGAAAAACGGTAAATTATCGGACATATTAGGCGAATTGCAGGTTAGTTTTGATCGTTTTGTTTGTTTTGATTTGCTAGTTTCTCCCTGCCGTATGATTCAAATATTTTTCCTTTGGATTTTGTGTTGATTGACTAGGTTTCTACTTTTCATTCTTTTTCGTCTATTAATTTTAGCTTTTAACTCCTTTTTTCCTGATTTGGCAGTCACTGGTGAAGGGACTCGAAAAATCGGGGGAGCAAGCTGATGATTCAGATGCACTTCTAGCTCAGGTATATGAGGAAATAGAGCTTAAAGTTTAAATCTTTTGGTTGTAATATTGATCTTTTTCTATCAATTTGTAGGTGCGTCGTTTGTCAACGGAGAGCAGGCAACTGGCATCAGCACGGCAGATAACTGTTCTGAATGGGGATTGTGGCGGTATTTTCTTAATTATATTTGCTTAAATAGTAGTTCTTTTAGGCGCATATATGTGAAACCAGTTTATAATTGCATTAACGGGATTAGATGAACCATTTTCTAAGTGGATTTGCTTTGGTTGTATTAGTAATACAGAGACCTCACAGGTAATTTAACCAAATAATTTCATAGTTTCATAGTCTAGGGCCACCATCGGCGTAGCTCTTTAGATTTCATAGTTCATTTAGCTAAGCAAACCTTTCTATTATAAAAAGCAAATTGAAATTGTTGAAATCTAACTTTTCACTGGTGGTGACATACCCAATCACCCATAATGTAGCACTATGCACTTACATGTGTGTGAAGTGTGAACCACTTTTGACTTTGTGTCTAGTTTAATCAGGCTGGTAGAACATATGAGCTTTGGTTAAAAAAGAAACCTAAATATTAGCTAAACTTTTATTCTGCCAACCTTCTTTATCCAACTCCATACTTACTGGTTTTATTCCCATTGTACTGAAGTAATTGTTAACAATTATTTCTGCAATTGCCTGCAACAAGACATCCATGCCAATGATTCAAGAAAAAGTAAAGATGTAAAGCAAAATAAAAGAACACTTCTGGCAATACTTATTTACATGCATGTGTTAACGAATAACATAGTTGCCTGTCGAGTCCTTTTGCTTTATTTTTTTATTCATTTCCATTCAAATTATGTCTATATCATCATGATCATTTGGTTTATCACCATGGCAGTTAGAAGTTTTCCAGAATCAGGAGTGTAAGTTCTTTGAGTGTGTCTAGGTGTGACAGCTTGCTTAAACAACCTTGAGCGTTATCCTTAACAGGGGAAAAAAATTTCTCCATGCTTAGCGACCAAAATTGTTCGGCTGATAAGGTCTCTATTTCTAGTAACCAAATATCCTCTAAACCAAGCCTTCAAACAACTTTTATTGGCCCTAAACCCAAGGTCCTAGCTTCAAGGTTTGATGTTATCTTGACATGTCTAATTCTGGAACTAAAACAAAGTATATGTGCTGTAAAAGTTCATCCACCACGTCAAGATTTTAGCAATAAATTTGGTCCCCTTAGTTCTGCTCTAAAAGGCTTAAGTTGATTTGTAGATCAATGTTTTTCATTAATCCAACATTATATAAAAAGAATACTGTCATAATTTTTTTTAGTTATTATATTATTACAAATAGGTTAATCCATTTTAATAACTAGGTATGTGTTTTCTTGGTTTTTTTATATATATTCTTTTCTTTTGACAAAGAACTTGAGGTTTAATTAAATTTGACTAAGGACTTGGAGTTGAACTAATTTGATTCTTATTTTTTATTTGATTTGATTTTATTTTATTGGCAAGAAAGATAAAATATTTATTTATCAAATAATCTAAAAGATTTTGAATTCATGATTATTGGTTTTGTGAGCATATTAGACAAGACAAAATTTATGTTTAATGCATGATTATTGAACTTGTTTCATTTGTTATCCTTTTTGCAATAGGAGGAACTGAGGTATCAACTATTTGCAGTTGTGAAACATTCCGGATTCAGACCTACTTCTGGACACTATGTTTGCTACATTCGATCCTCTCTTAATGTGGCATAAGATGAACGATTCAAGGGTAAGCGTTGATAAATTTGTTCACATTTTAATGTGCATTTTGGTTTTTACTAAGGATAGTTACTAACATATCCAATTTCTGAACTGGATACAATGTGTTTCTTGTTGAAAGTTTCTTGCTTATGAAGGATACCTTACAGAGGGTTCTGTTTCCCCACTGCTTTAAATATTTTGCTTGTTCTTCAAGCATTTAGATTTGATCATTTCACTGATATTGCAAATTTCCATCCTAAGTTTGAAATTTAAGTGTCAACTTGTAATATACTCGATAACATTTTGATGGTACTTAGAATAATAGTGCATAATGGTCATGTTCTGTCTTTTGTAGGTTACTTGTGCTGAATAAGAAGCTGTGCTGTCCCAGGAAGCCTACATTTTGCTCTATGCTAAACGGGGTATACCTTGGTTTTCAATTGCAATAGAAGTGCAAAAGCCTTGTGCAGACCCTGGAATTTCTGATTCTTCACCAAAGTCCTAGATGACATAGACTTTGCCTCCAATCTTGAGGTGGAAAAGAGTGCCAATTGCAGTGCCAATGAAACTAGATGTTGCTGATAGAGCTTCAACTCAATTCTCTTGCGATGTGTATAGTCATAGGCAGGTTCAACTAGTCCTTTCTCATATGTATTATTTATTTTAGTTTTGATTCTAAATTTTTATTTTTACTTTAATATGTACAACAACTTGAGTTCTAACTTTTGGATTTTAATTGTGTTGTTAATTTATTATTTTAAATTCTAAAACTAAATTCATTAATTTTTATATTTAGTTTTAAAGTTAAAATTTTCATAGAAAATTTAATTTAAATAATTTTTTTATTTATCCTTAAAATTATATTTAAAGTTCAAATTTAAAAAATAAAACATAATATAATATTTATTATAAAAATAAATATTATTTGATTAAAATATTTTTTTAAAGGTTATGTTTTTAGCGGCGTTTTTGCGAGAAGCGCCGCTAAATACCATGGTCTTTAGCGGCGTTTGTGATAAAAGCGCCGATAAAAGTCATGGTCTATAGCGGCGTTTGTGATAAAAGCGCTGCTAAAGGTCATGGTATATAGCGGCGTTTGTGAAAAAAGTGCCGCTAAAGATCATGGCTTATAGCGGCATTTGTGGGAAAATTGCCGCTAAAGGTCATGGTCTATAGCGGCGCTTGTGGGAAAGCGCCGCTAAAGGCCATGATCTTTAGCGGCATTTGTTTCTAAAAACGTCGCAAAAGTTAACGACGCTGTCAATAGTGGCATTTTTTGTGGCGGTTGTCGCGCCGCTAAAAGCCTGTTTTGGTGTAGTGTTTTATTCGACTCTAAAGAATATTTAAGAATAGATTGCGTGAATAGGCCAGATCAAAGCAAGGAGTAAAGTGTAAAGCCCATGTCAACTCCATCGAAGGGTAGAAGACCCGAAATTAGTGGCAGTACTTAATTTGCCACAATTCGTTGTGGCAAATTAGAGTCTTTTCGGCATGTAACGAGCTTGTTTTCTAGCTCTTTTATATAATTTTATTACATTTTTAGTTTTTTATAAGTTTAATTTCCATAAAATAAGCATTTTTGCGCACTTTTTAGCCATGTGATGACCTAATGGGCCAATACGTGCCTAAAAATAAACTAACAAGTCAATTGAGTGTGCAAGACACTACTTTCGGGCTGAGAACGCAAAGGACAACGACAGTGTCACAATACTAGACTTCAAAGCCAATTCACCCCGAAAGGAAGTGTCATGACACTAAACAACAAACTGTAATAATTAAGTCAGGGGTATTTCTGTCCGCACAATGAACATTTATTTGTTTAAGGCTATTAATTAACCTAATTAGGTTAGACTATTTTGGCTATAAATGTATGTGTTTAGCCTCACTTTATGAGGTTTGGCCGAGTAAGCCACTTAGTTTAGTATTAGGTTTTTGTTTTAGCTTTTCCTTTATTTCAGTTTAGTTCTTTTATGTTACAAAATAGAATTTATGTCTTTGTTTAACTTGGATTCAGTTTTGATCCAAACTTTTATTTAATTAGTTTTTTTATTCCTTTTCATTTTTCAATTGCAATCGGGATTGGCTTCACAACTGTCAAAGGAAATCTGGCTTTCAAACGCATATCGATATTGAAACAAATCAATTTCTCTATTCTCTTTTTCTATTTAATTTTCTGTTTTGCATGTGAATATGAAATTAGGGAAATTTGCATTTAGATCCATGAGTGGCTAATTTCATTAGGGAGATTAACGATCAGATGTGGGAATAATTAATGGAAGAATTAGGGTTTGATTTCGAGTTAGTTGGCTTAAATTATGTGCGATTAAATCCCACGATTGACGACCCTAGGAAGTAATTTAGGATGAATTAGATCGAAAGATAGGTTTATCAAGTAAATCATAATTTTTCTCGGTCAAGAAAGTGAGGTTGAAAGATAAATGAGTATTGTTTCATTAGTTAATTACTTAAAGGTTGAAATATAATTACTGGTTAATTAATAGGTAATTCGATAAAACTCGAAGTCTGAAGTTAATTAGGAACACTGAAGTAAGTTAATCTCCTTCTTGGTTGATTAGATTAATTTCGATTGTTAATTTTTTTCTTTAATTTCAGTTAATTTATGTTATTTTGGTTAATTAATTTTAACTTGGTTTTTCATACTTTAATTTTAGGTTATTACTATTTAGCTCTGTTAATGTAAAAAACAAATTTTAGTTTATTTCAACCTCCCTTAGGTACAATCCTCAAAATACTTCCCTGAGCGTTTTGTTGTAACACTTTACTATATTACAATTTGACCCGTGTAACACCATATACCTGACTCGGTTGTGGGGTTCGAGTACCAAATGTCACAATTAAACCCTATTACCTAGCAACATTTCTAACTTGACTTATTTACCTACTTAAACAATGCTAGATTTAATTTCTAATTACCATATAATTATGTTCCAATTTCTTAGCTTTCAAAAACATTCTATAAATAAACCACCAATAAAAATTCCTATTATACGAGTAGCAAAATAAGTGGACTACAACTCTTACAATTATTTTACTTCATCGGGCATACATTTATTCAGACCCCATGGCTTAGCCTCTAAAGGGGCTCCCCTATATGCATGATACCGCATCCATCGTCCACTTGAACTCTGCAAAGTCTAGCTTGGTCCCTTCCCACAATTTCCATATCATCCCTTGATCCTGCAATCAAGGTAAATCACTCATAAGTTCAATTGGTCTTAGTGAGTTTTCATACATCAATTGTTGAATAATGACTCTTGATATTATGAGTAATATGAATTAATGCATGTAAATAACTCCCTGAGTTTCATATAAGCGTACGCAATTTAATTAACGTAGTCAACGCCTATGCGTTCTTCTTGAACGAATCGTTGGCAGACAATATCAATTGATTTAGTTGTGATTGCAATCTTTATGACAACCCTTTTTGATGAATTGACCTTGTCTAACTTCATCTCAGAATCCTACTTACCTTTCTGGTTTGACTCATCAAGAGATAACCATATAAGCTAATATGCGAATTAGCAACAGTTGGAAAAAATCCAATTTGAAAATGGTTTTCTTGCACAGTGGGAAATTAAAATTGTTTTTATGAAAAATATGTTTATAAGTTGACAATAAATTCTCTCTATTTTTTGATAGAATAAAAATCTCTCAAAAGTTGTATTAATAGCTCTATCGGTGCCATCTATTTATAGGAAGAGAAGGTAGAACCCTTGTAAAGTTGTAGAGGTTTATTTTAAATAGAAAAACAACATCCCACTTCGTGTAAAGAGGGCTGAACAAATCATCCTTTTATTTCTACTAGGGTTGCATCCCCCTTCATGTTATATGAGGGATTTTGAGCCTCTCTCACATCGGGTCCAATTACGAGTACTTCCTGGGCTTTTTGACCTAATACTCTGTAATATGATCCAACATAATATAGTTTTTCTATTTCCAAAAATAAAATTTAATATCTACATATTAAATGATATTCTCACCCCAATTTTACCTAGTAAAATTTTTACAAATTTATCTGTGGTAAAATTTTGACGATTTTATCCTAGTCAAATTTTGAGAAAATTCGTTCAATGTCACAACTCAACATGTTCACTATGACTGAATGATTTATTTTTATTTTCGGGCTTCAAAACAGTCAAAAAACATAAACTCATTCTTCTATAATTTTTTAAGTAATCCTATATAGGATTGTAAATTTCCATTTTCATTTTTGGAAACCTAAATTCATTTCCAAATGGTTTCATTTCTCTGTTTCGGAGAAAACCATAATCATTCTTGAATGTTTCCTATTTCTCATTTTCTCTTCATTATGTTCACTTTTATTCTAACACGCAATTCATTTATGGTTTCAACGAGCTACCGAAGGGACCAATTGGACATATGAATTTGAGGCTGAATTGACTTATAATTAAGTTCTGAATTTTCGCCTATTAATTATAAACTCATTTAGTCACAAAGTCATTCCACTATAGTATCATGACTGAGCTCGTCCCAATGATATACCATTATAAAAGCAACTACTAAGTGCTCATCCAATGACCTTGTCATTATGTGTTACCCTCATAGGATATCCTTGATCTCTTTAGGATAATATCCGCTCTCCCAATATGATCCTATTTTATCTCATGTTAACCATTGCATCTTCCTTCATGAAAAGTCAATCACTATCAAATAGTGATAAAATCATCCATCATAAAGACAGACGACCCGTGGCCACGTTTACTTTTCATCAATCATGTAATGCCAATGAGATGATATCATTTACCCATGTTCTGGGTTATGAATTCCACTGTTATGAATGACTATATACTACAGAAGTTGTACACCCAATGTACCAATATATAGTTCCTTATCTATTTGAACTCAGGCTTTTACTTACATCAAAGTGTATGAATTTAGGATATGCTACATTATAAACGTCGCGCGTGAATAAATCCATAAAAGGATTTAGGATCTATTCTCCTTGGGTCTTGTCTAATGTACTATCAGTCCAGACAGTCACAAGGTATCTCTCAAATTGGACTTGATAGATGACATATTAGTCTTTGAATTGGTTTGCTCATTTTCGATTAGACTAAAGACACGTTTAGGTTTGTCTACTAATACAAGTTGTCTTTTCGTACTACGATTCAACCACGTTATACCACTTAGTATTAGTTAAACATTTATACAACCAATAAGTAACATTTACTTCCATTTTGCTTTGCGTGCAAAAACCATGTGAGGACAATTATACAAAGTATATTAATGTAATCAATGAATTCTTATTAACCAATCTGTTTGAAAAAATTACAAGTTTGTATTGATGAGATTACTATACTTAGGGCACTAGATCCAACAACGACTACTATTGGCAGACTTACAAATGTCTCGCACAACAGCGAGTTCTTACCTTAATATCTTCATTCCATAGTGAACCCATATCCACTCACCGTATTATCCCGACAATTACCCATAGGGATACCCATTCACTTACATCCTTGTAAGTGGCTTTCTAGATATAGACTTTGACGGATAACCTAAACTCCCCTCTTTTGTCAAAATCATGGTTGCAAGATAGTCCCACTGGACCTTCCCTCTTCAAGAGTAGTCTGAATGGACTTGGTAGCAACAGGTGGTCCTCATGAACATTCATCTTCCTTTGATAGTCCTTCACAAACTCTCTAGAACCGACAGTCCCTGGCGGGCTTTCCCCATAAGATAGTCCTTGACGAGCTTTACAGAACAGATAGTCCTTGGTGAAATTTCCTTTTTCTAATAACCTTTTTTCCAAGAAAAACTTAGAATGGATTTTAGAGGACTGTCTCGCTTCCTCATAACCAATTATGGCTTACCCCTTTTGTCCACACCTATCCACTCACAAGGTGTTTTCACCTATACCTCCTGCCTTCGCATCTTAGTTGGACCCTTTATCACCATGTTGTTTAGCATTCCTATACACCATAGCTATTGTAAATGGCTTTGTCATGCAAGTCATATGATAGTTTCCACATATATGCCCCGATAGGCTTCCCTATTTATTATCCTGTCGGACTTCAATTTGCCATAAAGCGTACCTATTTACCACTAGATCTTGCCAAGGATAACCATGGACATTTTAATTCCTAAGAGTCAGTAAACCCCTCTCGAGGTGTCACTTCGATGAACCTGTATACAATTTACAGGGTGTTGCTCTGAAGAGCATGTGGATCATTTCCCACCAATCTTTCTTTTATCTCGTTTCAATTCACTCATTCCTCCATAGCCGAATTTCCTATATTCAACTAACCCACCAATACATCCCTCATTACTCCATATTTTATCAACATATATATCACGCATAATGTTACATAAACTATTATAACAAGAAGTATGCCACACATAATACATCCATACACAATTCTATCATATTAAGCATACTTACAGACTTTCATGTATTCACACAACCTTATGCATGCATGACTTTCTCATTCACCGTAATCATATATGACCATAGAACTCAGAGCAGAAAAATAATCAAAATATACAAACAAAACATCAACTAGTAGACACTAAGAGGTGGGGTATTGAAACTCACTTACTATCCTTCGTCCTTTCCAGTTTAGATTTTCTTATGCCAAAGCCTTCTTCGTCCTAGCAGCTAAGCATGGCAACTAGAATACCAATTAAATCAAAAGTATTTGAGCTTTAAAACCAAAAATCCAATAATCATACAGGAGTTTTCAGAAATCCCTAACTACTCTTTTTCTCAAATTCACAAATACAATAAGATTAAGAAGCTTACTAATTTACCAGATTCTCTACATTCCAAACTTAAATCTCACGACCACTACCCCATTTAGAGCTTTCCTCAACTTTCTCTTCTTTAGAGAAACCAAAGAAGATGCTGCAGAAGAGAAGAAAATAAATCGAAAATGAGAAGTATTCTACCTGTTGATTAATCCTTCTTTTATATATAACCTTTTTTACACGCTATCATCAAAGTCCCAAATAACTATCCATCGATAATCATTTTACCTCCCACTAAGAAACCGACCAGTTCCAACTTAACTGAACCATAATTGAAATCTAACTATTTACCATTCAGTCACTAGAATTCCTAGATTTTTTAGTAGAGTCCGTTGAACTTACTATCTCTTGCAATTAACTCTCAAAACTTTCTTAATTTTGAGACCTTATTGAAAACTAGGTGTGACAACCCGTATACTTGCGGACACTACTGCTTTATTATTTATCTTTTTGCTACAGTATTTCCAGTCTAGACTTTCATACGACTAATGGTGGTCAGTACTAGTACTAACTGAGGTGGAACAAGAGATACAATAGTGAGATCCAAAGCTCGTGCACCTTCCAGGACTTATGCTATTTAAGCCAAAGAGGAGGTCGTTACTCCTGATGTTATTGTCGGTACATTTTCTCTATTTGATGTTTCTGTGTATGCATCGATTGACCCTGGGTCAATGCATTCATACATCTGAACTTCATTAGTAGCTAAAAGAAATATACCAGTAGAATCGATAAAATTTGATGTTCATGTAACCAACTCGTTAGGTCAGTGTGTTATTACTAATAAATTTTGTAAAGACTGTCCATTAAAAATCTAGGGTTGTGAGGTTTTAGCTAATATTATGTCGTGTCTGTTTGATTAATTTTATATAATTCCCAGTATGGATTGGATAACTTTACATGATTTTGTAGTCAACTGTAGACAGAAAAGAATATTATTACAATGTCAAGATGGTGAATTGATACATTTTGAGGTTGACAGATCTGATTATTCAACTAATATAATATCAACGATGTCAGTTCATGAATTGATCAAAAAATGGTGTGAGGCATATCTAGCCTATATTCTAGATACTAGATTATCGAGATCCAAGATAGACCAAGTTTTGACAAATCAAGAATTCATAAAGTATATCCTAAGAATTTCTAGGTTTATCTCCTGAGAGAGAAGTTGAATTTGCTATTGAAGTAGCAATCGATATTGATCCGATTTCTATTTCCTCGTACAGAATGGCTCTAACGAAATTGAAAGAATTTATCTGACCAAGTATGTCACCTTGGGGAGCTCCAGTGTTGTTTCTTAAAAAGAAGGACGAAACCTTGAGATTGTCTATTTACTATCGACAATTGAATAAAGTTACCATAAAGAACAAATATTCGTTCCCTCAAATTGATGATTTGTTTGACCAATTGAAAGGAGCAACTATATTTCTAAGATTGATATTCGATCGGGTTATTATCAACTCAAAGTTAAAGAATTGGATGTGTTGAAGTCTACTTTTCAAACTCGAAACGGACACTATGAGTTTATGGTAATGCCATTTGGGCTTACTAATGCTACAACTGCTTTTATAGATTTGATAAACTGAAACTTTTAGCCATGTCTAGATCGGTTTATGGTTTTATTTGTTGATGACATACTCATTTACTTGAAGAGTGAAAATGATCATGATCAGCATTTGAGAATCGTGTTATAGGATTTGCGAGAAAAGTGGTTATATGTGAAATTCAGCAAATGTGAATTTTGGTTACGAGAAGTGAGATTTTTGGGCCACATGATATCAGCTGAAGGCATTTGAGGGGATCCAAGTAAAATTTTAGCTATTGTAAACTGGAAACCTCTAAAGAATCTCATTGAGGAAAGAAGTTTTTTAGGACTGGTCGAATATTATTGACAGTTTGCTAAAGGATTCTTGATGATAGGCTTGTTGTTAACAAAATTGTTACAGAAGAATGTCTGCTTTGTTTGGTCAGAAAAGTGCCAATAGAGTTTTGAACAATTGAAATAATATTAACAGAAGCTTCGATCTTAACTTAGCCAAAATCTAGAAAAGAATTTTTTATGTTCAACGATGCTTCACTCAACGGTATGGGTTGTGTACTGATGGAAGAAGGAAAAGTGATTGTTTATGCTTCTCAGCAACTTAAGCCACACAAGAAGAATTATCCTACACATGATCTGAAACTTGCAGCAGTGGTTTTTGCTTTGAAAATCTAGAAACACTATTTGTACGGGGGAAAATGTCAGATCTTCACGAATCACAAAAATAAAAAATAGTCGCTGACATAGAAAAATTGAATTTGAGACATCGCAAATGGCTTGAAGTTCTTAAAGACATGATTTTATCATTGACTATCATCCAAGAAAAACAAATGTTGTAGTAAATGCTCTGAGTAAAAGAATCTCTATTTGCTTTAAAGGTGATGAATGCTTGTTTGAATTTAGAGTAAGATGGCTTTGTTTTAGGCGAGTTGAGAGCTAAATTTGTTTTTCTTCAGAAAATTCGGGAGTTGCAAAAAGATGATTTTTAGTTGCAAGAAAAATGGAAACTTGTTGAAAATGACCAAACCACTGAGTTTATATTGGCAATAATGGAAATCTATACTTTCAGAATCATTCGTGTGTACTGAATAATTCAAAGTTGAAATAAGGTATTCTTCACGAAGCTCATAATAGTGTTTATACGAGACATTTGGGTAGTTGTAAGATGTATAATGATTTCAAATAGTTATATTGGTGGCTGAGAATAAAAAAAGGAAATTCTCTAAATACGTGTCGACATGTCTAGTATGTCAACAGGTTAAAGCAGAGAATCAAGTTCTGTTAGCTTTCTTGCAACCTATAATCATTTTGGAGTGGAAATGAGAGCGTATCACTATGGATTTCATATCAAGATTGGCGTTAATACCAAAAAATAAAGATACAATTTGGGTGATAGCTGATAGATTGACTAAATCAGATCATTTTATTCTTGTGAGAACCGACTATTCACTCAAAAAATTGGCATATTGTGAAATTACATGGTGTGCCTTTGTCTATTATTTTAGATGGAGACCCAAGATTTACCTCTAGATTTTGGGTAAACTCACGAGGCTCTAGGCACAAATTTAAATTTCAATACAACATTTCACCTTCAGACTAACGGACAATCAGAGTGAGTTATTCAAATACTCAAAAATATGTTATGTTGTTGTGATTGATTTTAAAGGCAGTTTGGAAAGATTCTTAGTGTTAGCTAAATTTTATTACAATAATAATTATCAGTCGAGCATTAAAATGACACCTTACGAGGATTTATATGGTCGTAAATGCCAAACACCTCTTTGTTGGTCAGAGTTGTGTGAAAAGAAGTTGGTGGGAGAACAAATTTGATATGTGAAATAGAAAAAAGAGTACGGGCTATTCGAGACTGCTTGAAAGTTTCTTCCGAATGACAAAATTCTAATGTTGATTTGAGAATAAAAGACATTGAATTTGAATTTGGTGACAAAGTCTTTTTAAAAATTTCGTCGTGGAAAATGGTTTTGCATTTTGATAGGAAAGGGAAGCTCAGTCCGAGGTTTATAGGGCTATATGAAATTCTCGAAAGAATTGGACCTATAGCTTATCGATGAGCTTTACCTCCAAAATTGGATAAGTTTCATAATGTGTTTCATGTGTCAATGTTATGGAAATATAGATCCAATCCTTCTCATGTGATAACTCCAGTTTAAATCGAGTTACAACCTGATTTCAAGTATGGTGAAGAACTTATTAAGATTTTAGCTCAAGCAGTAAAAGAATTAAGAAATAAACATGTAGCATTAGTGGAAGCGTTGTGGCACCGCCATGGTACAAAAAAGGCTATGAGCGATCTGAAAGAAACTATGAAATCCCAATACCCTCTTCTTTTCTCAAGTAAAATTTTGAGGACGAAATTTCTTAAGGGGGAGAGTTATACCAACCTGATTTTCAGAGGTGCCCAAAAAATACGATTTCAAAATCCCATTTCAGTAAACCAATTCTATAAATATTTACGGAGTTGGTATAAAAGAATATTAAAATTTATTCTTTCAATTTTTCTTATTAATTGTTTAATTTAAGTACAAGAACTAAATTGTAAAAGTCTTATCACTGTAGATTTTTAAATAGCCAAAGGTCTCAAAAAGTAATTAAACCAAATTATAATGTATGTTACTCGATTAAACTAAATTAATTAATTATTAAACATGTTATAAAAGGAAAATAAATGGTTTTCATCTTTATTCTTTCTTTGTCAACCGACTCACTTAAGAAAAATAAGAGAACAGAAGGGTTTCAAAACTTTGTACATTCAGTCCTTGATTAGGTAAATTTTCTAAGTCCTTTTCTTATAATTTCTATATTTTTGTGGTCATCGGAACTTGATTTAGATAGCCCATGTACCAATTTGAAAAACTATTAAAGTTTTTGAAAGTTTCCATTGTTGATTTCTTGAAAAAAAATTGGTGTTAAATTAATATGTTTTAAGCTTAAATGTGAAAAACAACTAGATTGTAAAGTGTACTTGTTAGTTTTGCACAAAAGGACCAAAGTGAATAAAAGGTAAAATTGATGTGAAATTTTAGTAATAAAAAGTAGTAGAGGGTCCCTAAGGGTTGTGATTGAGATCAATTTTGAAATCGAAGCTCAAAATTGAAAGTTGTGGCCATTTCGGTTTTGGGGGACTAAATTGAATAAACTGTAAAACTTAAGGGGCATTCAAAAAAAGAATTAAATAGGTTCGTGCATATCCTGGAATGATATAAAAATATTTGTTATTGATTAATTGTCTGAAATAATTATTTATATCAAGAATTGAATCAAATTGAAGATAATTGGGGAAAAGCCAAAATGGTTGAATAGTCTTTAAGGATTCAATTTGCTTGTTGTTTTGACTAAGTAACTTCATATGGAACTTATCACCTTATTTTATGTTATGTTTATTTTGTTCTATTTTATTTATGTATTAGATTGAAATGAATTGGTGAATTTGGCACTTATAACATAAAAAAGGACTGAATTGCAAATTCATGAGAGTATTGGTTATATGAAATGAGAATGCTTATTGAATATACGTTTTATATGATATATGAATTGGTGTAAAGGAATGATAATGTTATTTATACTGAAATGATGCCCAAGTGAATTTAGTAAAAGGTTAGGATACGTATGACATGCCATTGGGGTTATGTGCACGATTAATCAAGGATTTTACTAGTTATTATAAGATCTAGCATTTTTTACAGATTCTCAAAGTATATGTATCATATTTTTAGCTCGGACAAGTAACCTTGACATAACTTCAGCTTGTGTGAGCACCCAGTTATAATGTTAGCTTTTGTGAGCATTACGTTCCCATGTATCTGAGTCCATTTTACTATAGTTTGTTCGGGAAAAGTTCAATTGATTGAAAATAGAGTCTGAATCATGAATTGAAAATGAAATTGTATTGATGATGCTTGACATATAGATTCATATGTTATTGTGTTTCAAATGTTGACGGTATTACAGTTCGAGAATGTAACTAACGTATTCGATTTGTGGTAATGTTGCATGTATAGATATGTATTCAATTGCCATGGAAATTTAATTTGGTAGATAATAGAATAATTGTTTATGCTTAAATGATCAAGGTAAGTTTTAACTTCCGTATGAGCTTACTAAGCATTTTATATGCTTACCTGTTTGTTTTCTCATTTCCATGTAAATTGTTACCTTGAGAAACGCGTCAAGTCGGATCATTCGAAACTCACACTATCCTATCACTGAATTGGTAGATGTTTGACCATTTTGAACCTAGATTTGTGGAATGTATATAGGTTTCTTGATGTATATTAGTTATTATGAGTTGAATATGGTATTAAACTTGGTATATGTGATCTAGATGTTGGTTTTGTACATGGTTTAAAAGTGCATGATTTGGTTTTTTTGATGCCTAGTTGAATTAGTATACTTTAAATTATATGTTTAAGGTATTTATAGCATATAAATTGGCATGTTTCAAGATGGTTTGATATAGGTAAATGCATGTTATTTGGATAATTTGATTGATATGTTTGCCATGGCAATGAAATGTTAAGTCTAATGGTTGAATGGATCATAACTTTTTTAAAAAAGTTAAATGTGGTTATTTGAACTTGATTGATATGTTCTTGGAGTGTTTTGATTCAAATGAAGTTAGTAATTGATGTACAAGTTGATAAATTTGTTTGGAAGCATTGAAATAGGTACCAAATGGTTCATTTTTACCAAAAATAGAGTCTGCGTCCTGACGACCATTTTTTCTTATGGCAACATTGACCAATAGTATGTGACGTCACGACATTGAGTGGCCTGACTTCGTGATGTGAAAAATTGTTTGGCGACATCACATTGTAGTCCCTAAAGTTTTAAAATTTGTAATTTTTCCTATTTCGTGCTCGAGTCAACACAAGTGCTTTCGTGAGCTTGATTAAGACTCAATTTTTATTGTGTAGTCATAAATGAATGTGTTTGGCATTAAATTGCATGTACGTATGAATATTTTTTTTGTAAGTTGATTGTAGTGTCTCCGACAACGAATGTAGCATCTTGTTGCTCGAACCTGGCTATTGGGTCGGGTGAGGGGTGTTAAATCATCAAACTTATGGGAAGGAGGGTAGGGTTTAATACTTTTCTAAGTAAGGTGTATAACCTCTAGAAACCAAAATCAACAATTCAACTCATGGATTTGGAGAATGATTACTATTTGGTCAAATTTAAAGGTGAAGTGGATTATGTCAAAGCTTTTAAGGAAGGACCTTGGGATGTTTATGGTCAATACTTGAGGATACAACCTTGGTGTTCGATGTTCTTTACAAGTAAGGAATTCCTCAAAAAATCATTGTTTGGATTCGATTATTAAGACTTTTAGAAGTGGTTTACAAAAAAAGCATCTTGACTATTATTACGAATATTGTGGGATAGGTAGTAAAGATTGATTACAAGATAGATAACAAATTTGGTGGTCAATTTGCTCGTATTGTAATAATTTTAGGTTTGAAGAGGCCATTAGTCTCAAAGATTCGGATTGATTGTACATTACAACGCCTAGAGTACGAAGGGCTTCTCAATGTCTATTTTCTTTATAGGAAGTATGGGCACTTGCAAGAGTTATGCCCTGAAAGAGGTGCAAATTATTGTGATCATCAAGGGTAGAGTCAGGGAGGTTCGACGGTTGGATAATTATGGGGAATAAGCAAAGAAGGAAAACAAAAATTATTGTCAAGTAAAGTTCTAAGAACAGCGAGAAATTGGTGTTCCTAATTTGTGATGCTAACGGATAATCTGGAATTAATGGAAAACCAACATGACATAATAACTACGGCTAGCCTTATGAGTTTTAATGCACTAATGAACGAGTTTTTCTTTCTTTTGTGACTTTGTGACATTTCTCTTTTTCAATATATCTCACTCATGAATGTTTTTTTGCTAGTTTAAGAATTTTTCTACTAGTACTAATTTCCTTTTTGGATTTTTTTTTCTTTTTGTTTTGCACATTAGGCTAACTTATAGTTCCTATATCACACCAATCTTTCCTATTTCACTCTATTTTTACAAACTCTACCATGATGTATGTACTTAACCTTAATACATATGGCCAAACATCTATAGTTATGCAGTGTAGGACCAAAGAAAAAGGGCAAATACAAATTAATGTTTACAAGCTCGGGGTTTGTAATGAGGTTCATCAAGAAGTATCAACAGGCTCAAAAATTGATACTAAAGGTGAAAAACAAATAGGTCAGCTTTTTGGCTTTGGATGTGTTCCAAACAATGCCTTAGGTCATCCATAAGTATCTCAACATGCACAAACTTAATCAACCAAACAAGTACAAATTCAACCATTTATCATTCGTACTAGCAAGCTCATTTCCTTGTATGTTCTATATCACTTAGTACATTTGATTGCTTAATGCCTATTTACAGTGTAACATATAGAACTTTAGTAGTCTAATGCTCAAAAATTTAAAATCACCTACCATCATGCCAAATTTATTCATAAACACAAGCAACCTATGTACATGCTTCTAACCAATCACTTGTATTTCTACAAGCTCAAGCACACCAAAAGGTAGTAAAAATCAAAGAAAAATTTAAAAACAAATTTTCTATGTTACCCCCCACACTTTAGTTGACATATTGTTCTCAATGTGTAGCCCTTAAAAAGATAAGAAAAGAAGTTACTCGATTGATCGTGGTCGTTCCACCTTCTATTCGTAGGTGCTTCCTCCTTTGCTCGTATAAATTTTGAATTGTTTGTGTCTTCTTCATGTTGGGTTCCTACATAAAAACTTAAACGCATAACAAATAACCTACTATTAATCCTACTCCTCTAAAGTTAAATTTGAAATTATCCAAAAAGTAATTCAAGTCTTTTAAAAGTATCAAAATAAAAAGAAGGCTCAATCCTCCTCGGAATCATCTAGAGGACGAGAGCGTCTTTGCTTCATAGGTGCCTTTCCCTTGACTAAGCTATGTTGTTGGTGGGAAATTTTATCCCTTGAATGTGTTTTCCGGGCGAGGGGCTTCAAATAACAAAACCCTTTTGTGTACAGGAATATCGCTTCATACTCATCATATGTTCCCCAATATTCTTGAGCCGCACCTTCCTCTTTGGACTCGGTCCCCTTGTTATTGCCCTCATGTTGGACCGATGTTGGACCAAACGTATCTAGAGGATTGGTGCTCACAGCGTGTTAACCTTTCATTAGTCTCTTAATTTGAGTGAGGCTGGTACGTCCATTCTTTTCTTCCTCCTCTAATTCTATTCAGTAATTTATTTTTGCTGAAGCTCAACATACTGGGTATATAGTGTGCCTCAAATGATGCTTCTTGTTGGTTTCATAAACTGTTCATTCTTGCTCATCGGCACCTCTTCCTGGTAGCATAATGTTTCTACAAGATGGGGGAAGAAGGGTCCAGCTTTCTGACTCTGTACACACCATTTCATTTCTCAAAATATCCATCACCCTATACAGATCTGTTTACGCTGCAAAATACCATATAACAAAACAGCTCGAAAGGCATTAACGTTAGAAACATTCAATGCAGGTGCAGTTCTAGTGCCAATGAATTGCATCCAAATCTTAGCAACAGGAAACATGATGGCTTGATTGAAATTCGTTGGAAGCACTATGTCTGGCTTGTAGTTCCAAATATCCCTTTCTTGTGTTAGATATTTTATAGCATCTTCCATGTCAATATTTTGAAATTTTTCTAAACCAGTATTATCAATAAAATCTTTTTCATAAAATGGGATGTTAGAAAATTCACAGATATGATTGGGGAGATCGGAACGTCTTCTCCCCGCACTTCAACATCAATTATTACTGCATTATAGCCTCATTTAATCAGTTAATCCTTAAGGTAAGCATAAAATTCTTAAACGACATGTATGATTGCATTATTCATGGGAGTAACACAGAATTGCTTCCAGTGATGGTAACAGACCAAAGTCCATATTTCTTTAAAATGGACCATCAAGGGTTCAATGTAACACCCCGAACCCGAGACGACACCGAAGTCGAACACGAGGTGTTAACAGACTTTAAGCCCCTTAAAAAAAATTTCCCAGACACTGCCAATCTGCGTACTAGTCGCTTTAAAAATCATATCTTGAGTTTCACAACTCGGAATCCAGTTCTGTAAATTTTCCCTGAAACTAGACTCATATGCCCATCTACATATTTTTTTCTAGAATTTTTTGTCGGGCCAATTAGTACAGTTTATTAGTAAAAGTCTCCCATGTTACAGGGATTGACTACCCTGACCTTTGCGCATTACGACTTGGATATCTCCCTGTACAGAGCTTCAATACTGATGCCGTTTGTTTCTATAGAAACTAGACTCAGAGAGGAATCTATCCATATATGTTATGACTCATAATTATCTCTGGTTAATTTATAATGAATTTCCAAAGTCGGAACAGGAAATCCAGAAACCGTTCTGGCCCTGTCTCACGAGAACCTGAATATCTCTTAACATACTGTCCGTATGATTGTTTCGTTACTTTCCTATGAAAGTAGATTCGTCAAGGTTTGTTTACATAATTTATTCACTATTTAATTCCCTTCCTACTATTTTTAGTGATTTTCCAAATCTACATCACTGCTGCTGTCAGCATCTGCCTTTAAGGTAGACTTTACCTATTTCATGGTTTCCATGATTCAACTAGCCCTTTTTGCATAAATAGCACAATTTATGAAAGTGATTAACCATCCCCATGGCCAATCCTTGTCAAGCATATCCACACCAAATGATTATAACAATATACTCAAACACATATAAGCCATTTTCGCATGGCTATCCAAAATTTATACAAGTCCAAAGGGTCCACGACCCACAACAAACGGGTAGTCCTATACATGCCATTTCGAAGTTCAACCAAAATTGTGCCAAAAGGGGGCTTTGATAGTGTGGGCAACTTTGACCTCAAGATCCCGAGTCCGATAGCTGGAGAACCAAATCTATAAAACAGAGGAGCAATGAAACGGAGTAAGCAATTTATGCTTAGTAAGTTTTGAGCAAGGAATTCCAGCACAACAAAAGTATAGCATTCATATAGCTAAACGGATAATTTCATATGCACAAATTTACGATATCGTACTTGCTTCAAATTATCAACCCTTATGTACATACACAAAAGATCAACTCAGCCAAAGGCCGGTAGCTCGTTTATCAACTGAGCGAATACTTATTTGTAAGGGCTCAACTAAATTCAAGCACATACGAAACATACCTCAATGTTGGGATGTTTCGAGAGTATTAACTGGAATTTTACAGCAAGTTCATTCATTCCCAAATCACGTACCTTCGGAATTTAACCGGATATAGCTCCTCGTTCAAATGCCTTCGGGACATAGCCCGGTTATAGTAATTCGCACAAATGCCTTCGGGACTTAACCCGGATTTAGTAACTCGCACAAATGCCTTCGGGCTTAGCCCGGAATTAGTATCTCGCACAAATGCCTTCGGGCTTAGCCCGGAATTAGTATCTCGCACAAATGCCTTCGGATCTTAGTCCGGATATTGTCACTTAGCACAAGCCTTCGGGACTTAGCCCGGACAGCATTCAAATAACCATGCACATTTAACAATAAATCATGGCCCATTCGTATTTCATTTTCGTTAGCAAAACTCAAACACAAGACATTTATCATTCTTGCAAATTCGGCTCAATAGCCACACAAAGAGCATGATTTTAATTTGCTCAAAACATGATCTAATCACATCATAATTTAAGCTCTTTTACTCAATAACTTACCTCGGGCGTTGTCGAACGATTCCGATAGCTATTCGACCACTTTTTCCTTCCCTTTATCGGATTTAGTTCCCCTTTGCTCTTGAGCTTAATTAAACAAATAAATTGATTTAATCATTTGAGCATCGAAAAGAGGAACACAAGGCACTTAGCCCATATTTATACATTAGACATTAAAGTCACATATGTACGGAATCATGAATCAAACTCAACATTTTAGCTAATTTTTCCCCCTTGGCCGAATATGCATGTCTATTTTGGGGCCGATTTCAACACTAAATACATTCTACAAGTATGGTCACTTGTATTGACTAAACACCCTTTTGTTTCAAGTTCAAAACTTGGCTAATACACACATATACACACTAGTAAAGCATCCTCTCCCTTTCCATCAATTTAACACATGCATTGCTCATTAACATGCAAAAGTTATATTCGGCCTTAGCACACAACTTGCTAGCCGATTCTTCTCCATTTAGCAACCAATGCACATATGTGCTCACTCAAAAATGCTAAAAAGGAGGTTCAAGAATCATCAAGCCACCATCACATGCATCATTAACAAGCTTCATATTTAGCATGCAATGGCATTAACACAAACTCCACCTAGGCCGAATCTTAACTCATCCTCATGCCTCGTCACCACAACATCAAACATCAACCAAGAATGATGCATCCATGGCCGAGTGTCATTTCCATCACATAGCAAGATTTAGACCATGGGCTAGGTAGAACTCAAGCTAACAACTAAAACATGCATGCATCTCATGGAACATCATCAAACATACCTTAGCCTAGCTACATGCATGGCCGAACCTCTTCAACCTTTCTTCTTCCTTCCTCCTTAAAATTTTGGCCAAGGATGAACCAAAGGATGAGCATTTTTTTTCTTTGTTTTTTCTTTCTAGTTTCGGCTAAATGAAGATGAGAAAGGATGAACAAAAATTTTCTCCTTTCTTTTCTTTAGCTCACGGCAATGGGGGGGGAAACAACTACACACATTTTTTTTTGTATTCATCATACTCCTTTTCATTATTTATGCCCATGCCCCTTATTTTATTTTTTCCTACATACCTCACTAGGCCAACATGTTCCCAACATGTTTCCACCCATAGCATGGCCAACCACTAGCTCAAATTTTGGGTAATTTGACATGCAAACCCATCATTTTCACAACATGCATTAATAGACCATTTTAAATTAGCCTATCATATTTTCACCATGTCTCATATCAATCCCTATTTAATAATTTCTCATGCAATTGGCAAAATTGGAGAATGAAACTTCCACATACTCACGTACACACATAATAAGCATAGAATATGGAAATCAATTATTTTTATGACTCGGTTTTGTGGTCCCGAAACCACTTCCCGACTAGGGTCAATTTTGGGCTGTCACAACTCTCCCCCACTTAAGAAATTTTCGTCCTCGAAAATCTTACCGGTAAATAGGTTTGGGTATCGTTCTTTCATCGAGCTCTCGGTTTCCCAAGTAGGGTCCTCGATCCCGTGTTTGAGCCATAATACCTTAACTAACGGAACCCTTTTGTGTCGCAACTCTTTCACTTCACGAGCTAGGACACGCATCGGTTCTTTTTCATAACTCATATCGGCTTGAATTTCAACCTCTGATGGGCTAATTATATGCGATGGATCAGATCGATAGCGTCGAAGCATCGAAACATGAAAGACGTCGTGAATCTTTTCAAGATCAGGGGGCAAAATCAATCTATACGTAGCCGGACCAACTCGTTCGGAGATTTCGTACGGCCCAATGAATCTCGGGCTCAACTTGCCCTTACGGCCAAACCTGAGTACCTTTTTCCAAGGCGAAACTTTAAGGAACACTTTATCTCCCACCTGATATTCAATGTCCTTTCGTTTCAAATCCGCATACGATTTTTGACGATCTGTGGCTGCTTTCAGACTTTCACGGATTACCTTTACTTTCTG
Source organism: Gossypium hirsutum (assembly GCF_007990345.1). Classification (NCBI taxonomy): domain Eukaryota; kingdom Viridiplantae; phylum Streptophyta; class Magnoliopsida; order Malvales; family Malvaceae; genus Gossypium; species Gossypium hirsutum. Next base: position 24,298,224 of record NC_053445.1, on the reverse strand, counting down.
TTCGGCATCCTTAATCAAATCAACTCCGAAAATTTTACTTTCACCGAGCTCGGTCCAAAACAATGGTGTACGGCATTTACGACCGTACAAAGCCTCGTAAGGTGCCATCTTAATACTTGATTGAAAACTATTATTGTAAGCGAATTCAATCAAAGGTAAATACCGTTCCCATGAACCACTGAACTCGAGGATGCAACATCTCAACATATCCTCAAGTATCTGAATTATCCGCTCAGATTGACCATCGGTTTGGGGATGAAAAGCAGTGCTAAAATGCAGCTTGGTACCCAAAGCTTCTTGCAATTTCCTCCAAAATCGCGAGGTGAATCTCGGATCTCTATCCGACACGATAGAAATAGGTACCCCGTGTAATCTCACAATCTGAGAAACGTACAATTCAACTAGTCTATCCAATGAAAAATCCATACACACGGGGATAAAGTGAGCCGACTTAGTCAGTCTATCGACAACAACCCAAATCGCATCCTTCTTACTTGTTGACAATGGCAGTCCGGACACAAAGTCCATTGTGACTCGATCTCATTTCCACTCGGGTATCATGATCGGCTGAAGTAATCCTGAAGGCACTTGATGTTCTGCTTTCACTTGTTGACATATTAAACATCTCGAAACAAGGTCGGAGATGTCTCGTTTCATACCATGCCACCAAAACCAACGTTTCAAATCGTTGTACATTTTCGTACTCCCCGGGTGACTTGACATTCGGCTACAATGGGCTTCGTTCAGAATCATCGAAATGAGTTCCGAACTCCTTGGAACATACAAACGACTTCTGAACCTCAAACAATCATCATCATCAATTTGAAACTCCGATTCCTTGTTCGGAGCACACTCAGCCCGTTTTGCAACCAATTCATCATCAACTTTCTGGGCTTCACGAATTTGATGAATCAATAATGGTTTGGCTTTTAATTCAGCAACTAACACATTGTCAGGTAGAATAGACAAATGCACATTCATTGCTCGTAAAGCAACCAATGACTTCCGGCTTAAGGTGTCCGCAACCACATTAGCCTTTCCCGAGTGGTAATCAATGACAAGCTCGTAATCTTTCAACAACTCAAGCCAACGTCTTTGTCGCAGATTTAAGTCTCTTTGAGTCATCAAATATTTGAGACTTTTGTGATCCGAAAATACATGGCACTTTTCACCAAATAAGTAATGTCGCCATATTTTTAAAGCAAATACGATGGCAGCTAGTTCAAGATCATGGGTCGGATAATTTTTCTCATGTGGCTTTAATTGTCTCGACGCATAGGCCACAACTCGACCTTCTTGCATCAATACGCAACCCAACCCAAGTAGGGATGCGTCACTATAAATGACAAACTCTTTGCTTGATTCGGGTTGCACTAAAATTAGAGCTTCAGTCAAATGAGTTTTCAGTTGATCGAAACTTTTCTGACATTTCTCCATCCATTCAACTTAACATCCTTTTGAAGTAGCTTCGTCATTGGTGTGGCTATCATCGAGAAACCTTTGACAAATCGTCGGTAATAACCGACGAGCCCCAAAAAGCTCCGAACTTCGGTAATATTTCTTGGAGGCTTCCAGTTAAGTATGGCTGAAATTTTGCTCGGGTCAACTTGAATACCCGATGCGGATACCACATGACCCAAGAAGCTAACCTCTCTTAACCAGAACTCACACTTACTGAACTTAGCATATAACTGCTTATCCCGCAAAATTTGCAACACCAGTCTCAGGTGCTCAGCATGTTCGGTCTCATCTCTTGAATAGACCAAGATGTCATCAATGAACACAACTATGAACCGATCCAAATATGGTCTGAAGATCCGATTCATCAAATCCATAAATACCGCAGGGGCATTAGTGAGCCCAAACGGCATCACTAAGAACTCGTAGTGACCATATCTCGTTCTGAAGGCAGTTTTGGGTATGTCCGAATCTCGAATTCGCAACTGATAATAGCCCGATCTCAAATCTATTTTTGAGAACATTGAGGCTCCCTTCAGTTGGTCGAACAAATCATCGATACGCGGTAACGGATATTTGTTCTTTATCGTCACTTTATTCAGTTGACGATAGCAATGCACAACCTCATGGTTCCGTCCTTCTTTTTCACGAACAATACTGGTGCACCCCAAGGTGAGAAACTTGGTCGAGCAAAGCCTCTATCCGTCAATTCTTGCAACTGAGCTTTCACTCTTTTAACTCGGTTGGTGCCATACGATACGGAGCTATCGAAATCAGCGTAGTCCCAAGTACAAGCTCAATACCAAACTCTACCTCCCGAACAGGTGGTAAACCCGGTAATTCTTCAGGAAAAACATCCGGGTATTCACAAACCACCGGCACAGATTCGGGTTTCTTGTCTAATTCTTTGTCATCCAGTACATACGCAAGGTATGCTTCGCACCCTTTTCTTACATATTTCTGGGCCAACATTGCTGATATTACAGCTGGCATCCCCTCCAAGTCCGTAGACTCAACTCGGATTACTTCGTTATTTGCGCACCTCAAATCAATAGTCTTGCTTTTGCAATTCACAACCGCATCATGCGCGGTCAACCAATCCAAACCAAGAATAACATCAAATTCATCAAACGGCAAAAGCATCAAGTCCGCCGGAAAACAGGAACCTCGAATTTCTAGGGGACATTTCTTACACACTTTGTCGACAAGCACGTAACGACCCAAGGGATTTGACACCCGAATTACGAACTCAGTAGACTCAATAGGTAAAGTCTTACTGGATGCTAAGGTTTCACATATGTAAGAATGAGTAGAACCGGGGTCAATCAAAGCAATTACATTAGTATCCAAGAGAGTAAAAGTACCGGTAATAACATCAGGCGAAGACGCATCCTCGCGGGCACGTATAGCATAAGCTCTAGCAGGCGCACGAGCCTCGGATCTGGTCGTAGCATCTCTAGATCCTCTCTGACCACCACCAGCATTGCCCGTATTTCCAGATGGTCTACCTCGAGCAGTGGTAGCACCCGGTTTCCCACTCTGATTTACATTCTGTTCAGACAACCTCGGGCAATCTTTAATGAAGTGGTCAACCGATCCGCACTTGTAACAGGAGCGGTCAGGGAATCTACAACTCCCTGAATGCCATTTACCGCAATATCGACATTTCGTTCTGTCTCGACGTTCATTCCAACACTGGCAACCGAAGTGCCTCGTGTACCCACAGGGGGTCGATCACGATCTCGTCTAAAAAGGCCCGAAGTGCCTCTCGACCAGCCCACATCATCTCGAAATTTCTTCGATGCCTGTTGAAGAGACTTTCCCGAAGATCTTTTACGAAACTCTCCAGTTCCCTCATCAACTTTTTGTTTTTCTTTTCTAAGCTCTTCGGCTTTACAAGCTCGCTCGACAAGTACTACGAACTCTCGTATTTCAAGAACGCCAACGAACATTTTTATATCTTCATTCAGCCCATCCTCGAAGCGTTTACACATAATAGCCTCGGACGAAACACATTCCCGAGCGTATCTACTAAGTCTAACAAATTTTCGCTCGTAATCAGTAACTGACATAGAACCTTACTTAAGCTCAAGAAATTCCTTCCGTTTTTATCAACAAATCTCTGACTGATATACTTTTTCCGAAACTCAGTTTGGAAAAACTCCCAAGTTACTTGCTCTCGGGGCACAACAGAAGTCAGAGTACTCCACCAATAGTAGGCAGAATCGCGTAGCAAGGAGATAGTACACTTTAGGCATTCATCGGGTGTACAAGATAGCTCATCGAGTACCCGGATAGTGTTGTCCAACCAAAATTCAGCTTGCTCGGCATCGTCGCTATCCGTAGCCTTAAATTAGTAGCCCATGTTTTCGGATTCTGTCAACTGGGGGCTTATTTGACCTTATTTGGTCAGTTACCGGAGGTATTGTAGGTGCGGGGTGGTATTAGTCGGGAATGGAGGTTGTGGAACAGCCGTATTAGTTCGAATGTATTGGTTGAACCAATCATTCATCACGCTATAGAAAGCTTGTCTAGCTTCCTCATTCGGGTTACTAGCATTAGGTTGAGAGTCCCCGGCGCTGTCCCTTGTGCGGGAGCAAGCGCTACACTCTCAAGATCATCAGCTACCTCTCGTCGGGATCAGGATCCATTACTATAAATAAACACATTTACAATTGTCAGAAATCACCACACTATCAAGTAATCACATAAAATGGCATGTATAGCTAGACCCAACGCATTACGGTAGTCCTAGAATCGACTAAACCGTAGCTCTGATACCAATAAATGTAACACCCCGAACCCGAGACCGACACCGGAGTCGAACACGAGGTGTTAACAGACTTTAAGCCCCTTAAAAAAAATTTCCCAGACACTGCCAATCTGCGTACTAGTCGCTTTAAAAATCATATCTTGAGTTTCACAACTCGGAATCCAGTTCCGTAAATTTTCCCTGAAACTAGACTCATATGCCCATCTACATATTTTTTTCTAGAATTTTTTGTCGGCCAATTAGTACAGTTTATTAGTCAAAGTCTCCCATGTTACAGGGATCGACTACCCTGACCTTTGCGCATTACGACTTGGATATCTCCCTGTACAGAGCTTCAATACTATGCCGTTTGTTTCTATAGAAACTAGACTCAGAGAGGAATCTATCCATATATGGTATGACTCATAATTATCTCTGGTTAATTTATAATTAATTTCCAAAGTCGGAACAGGAAATCCAGAAACCGTTCTGGCCCTGTCTCACGAGAACCTGAATATCTCTTAACATACTGTCCGTATGATTGTTTCGTTACTTTCCTATGAAAGTAGATTCCTCAAGGTTTGTTTACATAATTTATTCACTATTTAATTCCCTTCCTACTATTTTTAGTGATTTTCCAAATCTACATCACTGCTGCTGTCAGCATCTGCCTTTAAGGTAGACTTTACCTATTTCATGGTTTCCATGATTCAACTAGCCCTTTTTGCATAAATAGCACAATTTATGAAAGTGATTAACCATCCCCATGGCCAATCCTTGTCAAGCATATCCACACCAAATGATTATAACAATATACTCAAACACATATAAGCCATTTTCGCATGGCTATCCAAAATTTATACAAGTCCAAAGGGTCCACGACCCACAACAACGGGTAGTCCTATACATGCCATTTCGAAGTTCAACCAAAATTGTACCAAAAGGGGGCTTTGATAGTGTGGGCAACTTTGACCTCAAGATCCCGAGTCCGATAGCTGGAGAACCAAATCTATAAAACAGAGGAGCAATGAAACGGAGTAAGCAATTTATGCTTAGTAAGTTTTGAGCAAGGAATTCCAGCACAACAAAAGTATAGCATTCATATAGCTAAACGGATAATTTCATATGCACAAATTTACGATATCGTACTTGCTTCAAATTATCAACCCTTATGTACATACACAAAAGATCAACTCAGCCAAAGGCCGGTAGCTCGTTTATCAACTGAGCGAATACTTATTTGTAAGGCTCAACTAAATTCAAGCACATACGAAACATACCTCAATGTTGGGATGTTTCGAGAGTATTAACTGGAATTTTACAACAAGTTCATTCATTCCCAAATCACGTACCTTCGGAATTTAACCGGATATAGCTCCTCGTTCAAATGCCTTCGGGACATAGCCCGGTTATAGTAATTCGCACAAATGCCTTCGGGACTTAACCCGGATTTAGTAACTCGCACAAATGCCTTCGGGCTTAGCCCGGAATTAGTATCTCGCACAAATGCCTTCGGGCTTAGCCCGGAATTAGTATCTCGCACAAATGCCTTCGGATCTTAGTCCGGATATTGTCACTTAGCACAAGCCTTCGGACTTAGCCGGACAGCATTCAAATAACCATGCACATTTAACAATAAATCATGGCCCATTCGTATTTCATTTTCGTTAGCAAAACTCAAACACAAGACATTATCATTCTTGCAAATTCGGCTCAATAGCCACACAAAGAGCATGATTTTAATTTGCTCAAAACATGATCTAATCACATCATAATTTAAGCTCTTTTACTCAATAACTTACCTCGGGCGTTGTCGAACGATTCCGATAGCTATTCGACCACTTTTTCCTTCCCTTTATCGGATTTAGTTCCCCTTTGCTCTTGAGCTTAATTAAACAAATAAATTGATTTAATCATTTGAGCATCGAAAAGAGGAACACAAGGCACTTAGCCCATATTTATACATTAGACATTAAAGTCACATATGTACGGAATCATGAATCAAACTCAACATTTTAGCTAATTTTTCCCCCTTGGCCGAATATGCATGTCTATTTTGGGGCCGATTTCAACACTAAATACATTCTACAAGTATGGTCACTTGTATTGACTAAACACCCTTTGTTTCAAGTTCAAAACTTGGCTAATACACACATATACACACTAGTAAAGCATCCTTTCCCTTTCCATCAATTTAACACATGCATTGCTCATTAACATGCAAAAGTTATATTCGGCCTTAGCACACAACTTGCTAGCCGATTCTTCTCCATTTAGCAACCAATGCACATATGTGCTCACTCAAAAATGCTAAAAAGGAGGTTCAAGAATCATCAAGCCACCATCACATGCATCATTAACAAGCTTCATATTAGCATGCAATGCATTAACACAAACTCCACCTAGGCCGAATCTTAACTCATCCTCATGCCTCGTCACCACAACATCAAACATCAACCAAGAATGATGCATCCATGGCCGAGTGTCATTTCCATCACATAGCAAGATTTAGACCATGGGCTAGGTAGAACTCAAGCTAACAACTAAAACATGCATGCATCTCATGGAACATCATCAAACATACCTTAGCCTAGCTACATGCATGGCCGAACCTCTTCAACCTTTCTTCTTCCTTCCTCCTTAAAATTTTGGCCAAGGATGAACCAAAGGATGAGCATTTTTTTTTCTTTGTTTTTTCTTTCTAGTTTCGGCTAATGAAGATGAGAAAGGATGAACAAAAATTTTCTCCTTTCTTTTCTTTAGCTCACGCAATAGGGGGGAACAACTACACACATTTTTTTTTTGTATTCATCATACTCCTTTTCATTATTTTATGCCCATGCCCTTATTTTATTTTTTTCCTACATACTCACTAGGCCA